>NC_139844.1:22957424-22997424 GCF_963691815.1 Echiichthys vipera
CACACTCAACATAAGTTGTGGGGGAAGTTTTGTGTTTTTACAATAAAACCTGTGACTGCAGGCTGAATTCAATAAGACTCAATGGCTGAATTATACATGTGCCTGTCTCTTCATGTGTTGCCAGTGAAGAAAATGAAGAGGAGGCGCCAATGAGGCGTAGTTTCTCAGTGGAAGACCTCCTCGGTGAGGTGGAGAAGATCTGTTACGATGCCTCGGGGACGTCAAAGGTCAGAAACAAGTTCACAGCACTAAACCTTCAGGGCTGTATGTGTGCACATTTGCATTCTGCGGTGGACGAAGGGAATCTCGATTATGTCCACAGGAATATTTTGAGATCGTCGTTTCATGTAATTATCTTTGAACAAACACACTTGAGACTTCCAGCCTGAAAACGAATGATTAATTAAGTAAAACATCCATTATGCTATCACATTATGTGGATTCCACATACTGTGATAGCATATTTAATTAAATAACATGTGTATTTGATAAATAAAAAATGAGCAGCAAGGAAAAAACATTTTTTTTTTTTTTAAATCAGGGACTAATCTACAGTGACTCCTCAGCTTCATACGCTCACTAACCCCAATCATGTCAGGGCGCACTCACACTGTCCATCCGTGCCGTGCCCCGGGCTTTAGGGTACTTGTCCCCCCTCCCTCTCCCCCCGCGGGCCAGGCCCATTTGTACTCACACTACCTGGGCCTTCTTGCTGCTTATACGTCATCACGCCGTAACACGTCACACGCATTGATGACGTCATGGCGATGCGTGGCTTTGTTTCCAGATCTTTCCATAGACCTCGGAGTTTTTGTGCGTCTTGTCGACTGTTTTTGAATCTTTTCATCGACCAAATCTGCAGTAAACACTCCACCTCCGCATCACGCCAACGTGAACCTTTCACCGCCATTGTTGTTGTTGTTAAATGTCCGCGCATGGTCCGTCCTTCTTTTTTCTATGTCCGGAACAGGCGCACATACAATGACATCAGAGCCACCGTAGGCCTCGTGCTCGTGCTCGTACAAGTGCGCACGCTCGTGCTTGTACATGTGCAAACGCGCTCTACAAAAGCCCATCTCTCTCAAACGGGCCGTGGATGGCAAGTTGGCCGCAGTTAAGCGCGGTGCAGTTGCACTCACACTGGTCAAACGAACTAGGCTTTACCCGTAAAACCTGTTTTACGGTACGGAAGGACAGTGTGAGTGCGCCCTTAACATCTTTGTGTGAGGGCAGGAGTTCAGCACATGCAGGAAGGGACCACTGTGTCTCAGGCGGATCAGGGCTCATTTATGGTGCCTTGGTTCCAGGTGGAGATGGTGGTGAGGCTGTGGAAGGACGGCTTCACCGTAAACGACGAGGAGTTTCGCAGCTACTCCATACCAAAGAATCAAGACTTCCTTGATGCCATCAAAAGAGGGTGAGTGAAAGTGGTCAAGCCAGAATTTGACAGCTATGATAAGTAAGATTTTACAACCTTAAAGCACAAAGGGGCCGTAAGCTCTGATACAGTTGTAGATTAATATTGGTGCCTTTACTACTTCAACAAGTTCTAACATTTCTGGCTTTTAATAATTCACCTTCTGGCCTATTCTTTGTGCCTGAAGCGGCCTGTTCCTCTCACATAGCAGTGGTTAAAGATGGAGAGCAGTGGCATGCCATGGATATTGCAATACATATTAATCTTCAGCCGACCAAAAGCAAATAACAAAGCTGGGGTATTATTATTACTCTCTTTTATCGGGGTATTCTGCTTATGTTCTGGGCTGTGAAAAATTGAGCGAGTGTGTCCGTGACCAACTACTGTAATCTGTATTAATGATACAATTATTATTAATACAATGTCTAAAGTCCATTTTAAAAAGGTTAAATACAACCCTTTAATTGTAGTATAGTCCAGTATAAAACAGAATTACAGAAAACTCCAGAAATAACAAATAACGTTGAGCCTTTCTTGCTCTCTCTCTCTTTTCTCTCTCTCTTATTTTAAAAAGAATACAGAAGTATTGTGTTGTTTAAAGGGCAGCAACATAACTAATTCACCAAAGCCAGTGTCTGACCTGAAAACTCCATCAGGTAGGGAGAATAAAATCTCCATCAGGTAGGGAGAAAGACATCTCCATCAGGTAGAGAGAATAAAATCTCCATCAGGTAGAGAGAATAAAATCTCCATCAGGTAGAGAGAATAAAATCTCCATCAGGTAGGGAGAATAAAACCTCCATCAGGTAGGGAGAATGACATCTCCATCAGGTAGGGAGAATGACATCTCCATCAGGTAGGGAGAATAAAACCTCCATCAGGTAGGGAGAATGACATCTCCATCAGGTAGGGAGAATGACATCTCCATCATGTAGGGAGAATGACATCTCCATCAGGTAGGGAGAAAGACATCTCCATCAGGTAGGGAGAAAGACAACTCCATCAGGTAGGGAGAATGACATCTCCATCAGGTAGGGAGAATGACATCTCCATCAGGTAGGGAGAAAGACATCTCCATCAGGTAGGGAGAATAAAACCTCCATCAGGTAGGGAGAATGGCATCTCCATCAGGTAGGGAGAATAAAACCTCCATCAGGTAGGGAGAATGGCATCTCCATCAGGTAGGGAGAAAGACATCTCCATCAGGTAGGGAGAATAAAACCTCCATCAGGTAGGGAGAATAAAACCTCCATCAGGTAGGGAGAATGACATCTTCATCAGGTAGGGAGAATGGCATCTCCATCAGGTAGGGAGAATAAAGTCTCCATCAGGTAGGGAGAATGGCATCTCCATCAGGTAGGGAGAATGTTTGCAAAGCCAAGTCAGGTGATGAATGATGACTCCTATAGATTGACACAGGCCTCTGTGGTTGTTTGTTTTTCTCCAGGAGAGGTTTTTCTGGATAATGACCAATTTTCACTTAAGCTAAAAATGGTGGTTTACTTTTTTCTTAAAGAAAAACAACAAACAAATGCAGACAAACCTGCATCAAAGTCTCGTTAGCGGTTCTTCTTTCAGCCTCAAAGTAAAAGACAGAGGCAGCCTGAACAGCAGGAGATCTGTTCTTAGATCCTCAAAGTGAAACAGGATACCTGAGTTCCTTCTGCAATCAACAAATCCTCTGGAAAGCATCAAATTACCTCTGTTGCCATCAGGGCGTTGTTATGTTTTACCTGCTTGTTAAAGTAAACACTAAGGCTGGGTGATGAGACTTTATATATATCGTCGCATTGTTCTGTCGCATTGTTTGGACGCCACTTTCCGTTCTGATCCTTATAAATCGTGTTAATTTGGCACTAAAGTTCTTAATAAAATGAGAGAATACTCAGGACTTTTCATTTGTCAAGTATTAAATTCACACGGTAGTATACAAAAAGAGGCTTTACCGTGTAGTTATATTATACAGACCATTTATTTATTAAATTACCAAAAACATGCTATTTCGTGCTACATATCATTATAGATATCATCATGTAACAGGTTTCCAAGAGATGATATTCCCTATATCAGGATAGGAGATTTTGGACTTTAGACTTTTTAAATGATCCATAGTTACTGTTTTTATTGTTGGGAATCTTTATCTGATCTTTTATTGTGTTATCAAGTTTATTTAGCAACATTGTTTATAGTTTTTATTTCACATTTTAGCTCTCTGGTGTATTTGTTTGTATCTCACTGTGTTTCTCTTCAAGCTGCTTGCTACTAATTTCCCCCAGTGAGAACTTGAAAGTAGATTCTGACTTTGAATGAACCTCCTATGATATAGACAGCTGAACCCTGTGTGTAGCTCAAATGCAACATAATGTCCGTCCTTGGTTCAACCTTGGTCAAACCACATCAGTCCCTAAAGGGAAATTAGCAGTAAAGCTGTCCACAACCAGGCGACATAGGATAGATAAAACATTATGTTCATTAGCGCTCATTTGTCATATTGATTGATCTGACGAGACTTTTTATTTTTTATCTGTCCCAGGGAGCTTCCGCCGGAGTGGGAGAGCAGAGCAGAGGAGGAGGAGCTGGAGATCAGCGTGGAAGATCTGACGGAGGAAAATTATGTTCCCAGGAAAAAAGCCTTTCACCCTTTCAGCGGCCGAGGATACCGACTTGGCAGGTTAGAGTCGCGATTGCTGCTGTGATACAATTGCCAAGTGAAACATTTTACAGCATTAAATGATTTGACCTTTTAAAAAACAAGTCTTTATCTCATCTTGAACCTCTTATCCGGGGTCAGGTCTCAGGGGCAGCAGCTTTAGCAGGGGACCCCAAACTTCCCTTTCCCGGGCCACATTAACCAGCTCTAACTGGGGGATCCTGAGGCGTTCCCAGGCCAGTGTGGAGATATAATCTCTCCACCTGGTCCTGGGTCTTCCCCGAGGTCTCCTCCCAGCTGGACGTGCCTGGAACACCTCCCTAGGGAGGCGCCCAGGGGGCATCCTTACCAGATGTCCGAACTTCCTCAACTGGCTCCTATCGACGCAATAATTACGCTAATAATTATTTAGCATATTAATATTGCAGTGTCAAGTAGTACTAGAATACTATACTACTTTATACCACTAGGTGTCCTTCTAGACCACAAGCAAATCTGAGCAAACAGACCTGGTGAAATCAGAGCTCCAACATTTTCATCTCTGTATGAATACTAAATTTTCCAGTGCATCCAAAAAATTATTTAGTGCGATATTTTGTCTGCCTTTTATCAATCACAAAACTGTGCAATGCATACACTGTATGAACTTTTAAACTTTTCCTAATCTGCTATTTATTCCTGTCCATTCCCAGTGTTGCACCCAGAGTAGTGGCCAGGTCACCATCTGTGCACGAGGATGGAGAATCTCCTCCTATTCCCATGGTAACACTAGACCACACCCTTCCCGTAACCTCCCTGCAGATCTGGTTGGCTGACGGCAGGAGATTGGTGCAGAGGTTCAACCTATCGCATCGGTGTGTATCACAAAGTCAAGGCCACAAAAAAAAAACGCATCTCTATACATCGCCGCTTGACATCATCAAACGATGTGTACACATTAAAGACAGGCTAAGTATCCTGCGTAAGAAATATCCTGACACTTTCTATCTGTAAGTCCCCTAATCGCAAGCATCGCAGGAAAGAAGTACTTCAAGGGATGACATAAGATTTTTGTTTGTACTAGCTTAGGAGGTGGTGAGGGGGCCTGTTTGAGGATTACGTAATGCTTTGTTCTAGTCTGCTGGAGTTGAAGGCATGGTGCATGTTATATCCTCTGCCACGGTGCATGGGGCTGCACAAAACATAATCTGAGATGTAGCAAAGGAGTGGATCTATAAAATCCCCAGAGAGGGGATTGCGTAACTCAGATGCAGCATTTATATAACAGGGTTAGTAGCTAAAGGATAGGGAGGGCTGAACCCCTCCAACCTTCAGCTATAGTCTCAGTGTGGGAAGAGTGGAGCGGCCATGAAATCACTTGTATATGCTGGGCCCTGATTAATAATGGATGCTGCTACTAGTATAGTACTTCACAGAGACATCATGTGTCATAAGAGAGAGTAGAGTATTTAGGTGGTCATGCTTTGCTGTTGAGAGGGGACATGCATTAGGATTAATTTGGCTTTTTTTTACTATGTTTTTTTTTAAACTTTCTGTCCCGATCTTTCTTTAGTTCTGTCGCTTTTTCTTCTCTAGAATCACAGATGTTCAAGATTTCGTGGCGCGCTGCCAGAGGAGCTGCCCACCTTTCGTCCTGACGACATCAGTTCCCTTCCGGCAACTCGACGACGAAGAATTGAGTCTAGAAGAGGCCGATTTAGCCAACGCCGTCATCGTTCAGAGACCCCTGAACACACAGGCCGCTTTTGGACACTCCTGACTAAAAGGGCCCCCGTAATGCACACTACTTACCCCTTCACAGCAACAATTCCTCCAACCCATATGACCACATAAGTCGTTTGTTCCTACCCTCTAATAGGACCCACACACTCCTAAATTAGCAGGAACAGGAAGTCGACACTTCCTCATACCTAAACAACAGTCACAGTTTTTTAAGATCAGATTAGATGAGATTGGTTAAATTTAGGCAACAAAACCACTGGGTTAGTTTAGGAAACGATTGTTGTTTCAGTCGTTAAGATAAGCAAGTTTCTTACGTAACTTCCGTACGTATTTGACGTTTATCGTGACTCGACTGTCACGTTAAGTCAACTTGGAATTTTGGTTCACTCGGGACATGCACAGTGGTCTCCTGGGTGAAAGTCCTGCTTCTTTGACCCATTTATCCAGCACCTCAATATGTGGACTTTGGCACTCTTTATACTACGTCCTCTGACCTTCTCCTTTGCTTCAATCATAATTACTACGGCCACTAGAGGTCGCCAAAACCATAAACGTGAATATGGGTATAATAAGCTACTTGTACAAACGACTTATGGGGTTAATTTGGGGGGGAAGAGGACAGTCTCCTTCACTGCATCCCTGACTGCATTATTCAGTAACTTATTATTATCGTTATTCTGCAGTTTGTGCTGCATTTCATGATTGTTATATGTTAATCTCCGTGTGGGATTATTAACAGCCTAATGGAGATATTGTCACTTCTCTTGTCAATGCTTACTTTGTCTCCTTCCTCTGGAGGAGAGTTTTTACCTGCCAACAGATCTCCCAAAAAAACCCAAACCCCACAAAGGCAAACCAATTGTGTCGCCGTCGCAGATGGTCAACCATGTGTGTCCATCTGTTGGTCCCCCACATGTAAAGCTCCCTTCTTCCCACACACACACACACACACACACACACATGCACAAAACCACCACCAGCACCACCACCAACCAACTCGCTAAAGTCTTCCCAAACTGTGATCACCAGTTTTTTCTGCACTATTTACAGTAGAAAGAAATAAGAGGCAGATATGTTCACGAGTATCTCCAAGTTTACAATTATATTTAACTGACATATGATGTTTTTACATATTACAACTATTAAGAAAAAGTAAAGATGGCAGCTTGTTATTTATGCGGTCTGACTGTTGAGGTCTATTGATTGTTTTGCCATTTCTTTAACATTTCCCTTTGTTCTTGGGCGGAGGGGGGGGGGGGGGATTTAACTCAGAATGTACAATGTATTGTTTTATTTGACTGCATCCTTTTAAGCTATTTCACATATCAAGATACAATAAAAATCCTCCTCAAAGTTCTGCGTATTTATTTATTTATTTATTTTTGGATGTAAGGCAAATTCAAGTGAAGCGCTTTGAGGATTCACGTTCCTTCTACTTTCCAGGTGTGAAGGCTGCTGACATACACATTTGATAATGGAGGCACCCATTAGTTTCCAGTGATTATCACCGTGATTATGACCTGAGACCAGGCAGTCCCGTTGTAATGCAACATCTGTGCCGTCATTACAGATTTAAATGGGGATTTAGATTAAGGAGGCAGGGAGGAGCTACTGATGTCAAGTCAGAATTGCAGCAATGATGAGTTCACAGTGTTGACAGTAAGAGACATAGTATGTAAAGCATGCATCTGATGGTATTAAGTGTAACTACGGTGATCACTGTGAGTAATGGTGGTCTTTCTGTTGTAGAAATCAGTTGCTTGGGGTGGCCCACGGCTGAGTGGTTAAAGCAGTCGCCCTTGTAAAGAGGCTGAAGGTCCTCGAGGCAGCGGCTGCGGTTTTGACTCCGACCTGCGGCCCTTTGCTGCATGTCTCCCCCTCTCTCTCTCGCTCACCCCATTTCCTGTCTGTCATATCTAATAAAAGGCTTGAAAACTGCCCCCCCTAAAAAAAAAATCTTTAGGAATCAGTTGCTTTACAGTAAAACTACAGTATTCATAAAAATCTCTTTCAGACGGGGTTGAGTAAAGTTGAATCATTGCTTTTCTTCTTGAATGAGGCAGTTTTATGTTGCTCGGCATGTGTAAGGACATGCATGCGCTTTTACGAGAGTGTGTGCTGGCTTCTCTGTCTCTAAGCTTTCTGCCTGGCCTCAGGAAGGAGGCGAACACCATTATCCATCTTCAATATTTAAAGCCATGGGAGGGAGGGATGTGCGGAAGAGAAGAGGGTTTGTATTTGGCTGAGGAAGAGGAGATGACAGCCTCAGGATGGTCAAGGTCACGGGAAGAAATGTGTTGAAAACGATAATCCCTGCAGAAGAATGACTTTTCTATAAAGCCACATTTTTTGTGATTATGTTTTTGGATTCTTACCTGAACGCGGGCCGGTTGACAGCCAGAGGGGCTCCGGCTAAAGAGTAAAAGAGAGCACATTTCCTTTCTACTCCATATTTAATAAGGCTAAGCATGCAGGGAATTACTTTACCTTTAACTCCCACATTTCCTTTCAGAATGACCCTTTTACTCGGGCAGCAGTCAACCTTTCATTTTGCACATTCCTCTTCACGCATTATCGGAAACATACCTGTTCTAATGCAGGTCACATGTCTGACTTTTCTGCAGCGGTATCCTTTTCGTTGTGAATAATGTGGTTTCGGTCGAGGGGTTTGCATGCTTGGAATTTATGGAGAGGACTGGGTTCACCAGCCGAGGTCTCCATTACATGTTTGTTGTCATACTCTGAGGAGAGGCTTACTGTGCAGAGGAAGCCTCACTAAAGCAGCTGCTCATGGAAGTACTTTGTGGGGAAAATGAAAGGCACTCAATATATTGTAAGTCAAAGACCTATAAAAATTTTATCTGATATATAACCTACCATTTTCTCCTTTCTGGCATCTTATGCGAGTTCTGGGTCTCTACGATGATGATGATAAAAGAGAGACAGCAATGGCGGCTCCTAAAAAGGTTAGCTTAGATGCAGCAATAGCAACGTTTTATCAAAACTGGAAAGTTTTTCTTTATTGAGAGAAGAGAATGGCACTGAAGGCTTTTCTCTAGAGAAGATATGGTTTCTCTCTTCCCCTGACTGACTTCAGCGAGAGTTTGATAGACAGATGGGTCGTCCGATCAACTGCCAGGTATGTTTTGAATGCCCCTGACCTTTCCCAAACAGTTTCTAATGACACCTTCTTAGATGGTTCTACGTAACAAACCACCTGACGAATCAGGTCACAACTTTATAATAGTGCAAACTTAAATCACTGGATTGTCCTTTTCAGTAGGCCTGCAAAACACACACACACACACACACACACACACACACACACACACACACACACACACACACACACACACACACACACACACAGTACAAACTGGCTTCACTTACTACAAACTATTTTGAAGTGGGATTGAACTGTAGGCTACACTATAATAATGATGATGATTAGGCTGTATGTGGTGGCGGTGGTGATGATTATTATGCTGCTACTACTACTGAGTATGATGATGATGATGATGATGATGAGGAGGAGGAGGAGGAGGACGCATTTCTTGTTGAGTTCTTTTCACACACACACACCTCTCCGGCTCAGGTAATTCTGCGTGATGTAAATGTAACCAAACTGCATTTCAGTCCTGCTTGCAACACAACACTTCATTAGAAATTACATTCACAACTGGAATGTTATGCACGCAGGGACAACAACGACACACCAATAAAGGATTCATATGAGCGGTGTCACGCGTCACCCCCCCCCCCCCCCTCCCCTTGTGGCCCAATCCTTGAAAAACACGTGCCCCCATGAGCCAAAATGCATGCTTAACTGCCCTCTTCAGTGGCGAGGATGCGCTATGTGCCCTTTTTTTTCCCCTTTTTGCCCTTGCCCTTCAAAAAGTCTGTGCACGCCACTGCATATGAGACAGGTGTGTCTTTAAACAAATGTATCACCAAGCTGGAGGCTTTGCACAGCCACTGAATGTGTCATCATTAAAAAATAGCACAATTTCCACATCTCCCGAAAAACACACTTTGTCCTAAACACACACACACTGCTGCTGCTGGTGGTGTCACACCATCGCCTGCCATAATCTCCCCACAGATGCACTCACACACACACACACACACACACACGCACATGCACATGCAATCCGGTTAGTGTCATGCACCGTGACGGCCGCTGCAGGGCGCAGCTCCGTCACTGCAGACTGAGAGCTGAAGCGAGAGTGGAGACGCGCAGAGACCATCTCCATCCTCCGCAGTCTCCTTCTCATCCTGTCCGTCTGGCCGACTGGCAGATCACCGGACTGACCTGACTAACTCACTCACTAACTACCGAAGAACTACCGCTGACAGCTCCGGCTGCTTTTCCATCAACACAGGGTAAGATGGTTATTATGTTTTTCCTTTTATTAGAATAAGCTTCGGGGGTTTTTATCAGGTGTGCAGAGTGGTTGTTTATGGATGCACTTACACAGATGAGGGCAGAGAACATACTCCTGCACGGGACGTTGTCGCTGTTTTGCGCCCCTGTTTGCTCTTTCCCAATCATGGTCAGCTGTGCAAACTGTCAAATACAGCAGGTGATGGGAACCTGACTTATAGTAGGCTATATATGAAAAATATATATAATAAAAAAAAGGTTGCTTTAGCTAGAGTGTATGTGTCTGTGTGTGTGTGTGTGTGTGTGTGTGTGCGTTCGTGTGCGTGCGTGTGTGTGCGTGTGTGTGTGTGTGTATGTTTGTGTGAGAGAGAGAGAGAGAGAGAGAGTGTGTTTGTGTATTGTCCCATAATGTGTTTTTGTGCATGTATCCAAAGTCTTTGTATGTTTATGTGCCTGCATTCTTGTGCTTGTATGATGCAGTACATGCCTGTCATTGAGTGTGCCTATATGTGTGTGTGTGTGTGTGTGTGTGTGCGTGCGTGTGTGTGTGTGTGTGAAAGAGAGAGAGTGTGTGTTTGTGTATTGTCCCATAATGTATTTTTGTGCATGTATCCAAAGTCTTTGTGTGTTTATGTGCCTGCATTCTTGTGCTTGTATGATGCAGTACATGCCTGTCATTGAGTGTGTCTATATGTGTGTGTGTGTGTGTGTGTGTGTGTGTGTGTGTGTGTGTGTGTGTGTGTGTGTGTGTGTGTGTGTGTGTGTGTGTGTGTGTGTTTTAACATATGTGTGTATAGCACCGCTGCCTGTCTGACTTTGCCCTTCCCTCCTGGCCTCATTCCAGAGCACAACAGCATGTGAATGGCGGCAGAAAGCGGCAGAGTTGTCACAGAGGAGCAGGAGGAGCTCCCAGCCTCTGGAGCCGTCACTCCCGCTCACCACACACACACACACACACGGAGTCAGAGCCACATCCAGTTTAACCCTCTGACATACACCACCCAGTGGCAGCAGGCTCCTCGCACCCTCACTCACACGAGGAGTCACAGTCACACTCACTTCAACACTCCCTCACACACACAGGCGCAGAAGTACGGCTGTCGCCTCACACACAGTCTCTCAGCCATGACCAAGGGAGAGAAGGGAGCTCAGGGCTCTGCAGGGAAGCTCCTCAAGCCCACGGAACCGCTCTTCCCCAAAACTCCTCAGCAGGTAAGCTCACCTGTTTCTGCCGCTTCTTTTGTATCTATGACATAAATGGTAGTATTATAAGTGACACTGCTGTAGCCCTTGTTTGGATCTGAGGCACTGGCTCTGTTTTCAATCTCATCTGGTGTGTTTGCAGCTTAGTTTGGCTGTGAGTGACTTTACATGATTGGATGGAGAGGGGAAAAAAGATGGAAAATGTGATCTCTTTAGTCGCTTATCTGTTTGTGATTAATCAGCCGCATTGTTTTCCTATGAACCGTAATCCCCCCCTCCCCCCAGATAGTAGATTCAACTCCACTGGGAAGTTGATTGTTTTCATTTGAGAAAAAGTTGTGTTTCCACTGATTGCATGATCATCAACGGACTGAAGTAACAAAGATAGTTGTAATCAGGGCCATAACAGGACGCAAGACAGTATAAAGCAAACGAAGGAAAGGATGACTTGCTGAGTTGATTTTCCTGTCGTTTTCTTTTTGTTTTATCTCATGTTATTGATGAGAGCTCCCCGGGTGATTGGCATTCAAGTGCTAGAGGATGATAGGTCTGTGAAGCCAGTAAACCTTTTGTGCGCGAGAGAGTGTTTGTATTTGAGTGCCGATGGAAGTGTGAGTGATGAAAGATAAAGGAGCAAGCATTCACACGGTGCATCGCCCTTTGGTTTAGGTAGATACCTAATTATGCAGACAGTGTTTCAAATACTGCGGTAATGCAATACCATGGCAGTTAGTCACTAGTATTCTGTTTTTCTGTCTACATTGACTCGGGTTTCCTGTGACACTGCATTACATCACTCGATCTAACCAGTTCTGCAACTGTCTCATCTCTACCAAACCTCTATCTAATCCACAGTGTTTTTATGTTGACACCAGAGACCTATTCAAATTTGACTATAAACAGATCATTTTCAAAGTAGTTTCCCTGCAGATGGCATAAACAGAGGATTAATATTTACATACGGGTAGTGGATGGAACGTGGCACATTTATTTGCATTTACTTTATTTATTATTTGCCCCAAAGACCTTTACAGCCTTAGCTGCTGTTGTTGGAGGCACTTCGGGGTTAGAGCTCGTACAAAGTGGTTAGCATTGTTTTCAGTGAAGGTCCAATACTGTCAGGAGTGAGATTTTTCCATTTTTTTTTCTAAAACAGTCTTAAATATATACATTTAAATATATAGTTCTACTCTTCAAACTACAACAAAAGTCTAACCTGCAAAATGTGCATGCTTAGATGGCTTCAAGAGTGTCTTTAAACTTGATGAGTTAAATAACATTAGCGAAATAGAAGTTGACTTCTTGCATGTTTATCTGAAAGATGGGGACCACAAAAGTATTATTTTCAACCCTGTGTATGAGAAAAGTCAAATAAGGCTGAATGACAGACTGGGACATAATAGATGAAAGCAGTTTTTCCCTTTCTGCGCGGGTCTAAATGATCGATCACGGTCAGTGAACTGCCACTGCAAAATCCACATGAAGAGCCTCCGATCCATCACAAAGTACAGAGCTTTGTCACTCTGACATGCGTGTGGAGCATTTTCAAGAGAACGACTAAACCACTGGCTATAAATTCTCTAGATTTTCTGCGTAGATCCCCCGCGAGTTCATCCAGAAACCGTCGACATTTAGAGGACTTGCTTCCATCTCTGTCATGATCAACCTTTTCCTTTCATACTCATAATCCTGAATGATCTGAATTGATGGCACAAAGCCATGACTGGAACCCGTGATATGACCCTGATACCTAAAATTGTTAGAAAATCCAGCTTAACTTTTTAGCACGCAAACATTGCGGTGTATACATTTGATTCGGAACAGAATAGGCTGTAGCTTAGCTGGCTCGAGAGGCTTTTTCATCCTCCTTTCTTTGAACTAGAATTATCCTCCATCCTGATTGAACTCACCAGTGGTTCAGTTCAGACGTTTTAAATTGTTTTCCCTCGGACGGTGAAGGATTCATTAACTTTGGAGATTAGTCTTATCTGTTTGTCGACAGTCTGAACTTTGCAGATGCTCCCTTTTAGTCTCAGCCAGTGTTTCTGTATATATGTGTGTGTGTGTGTGTGTGTGTGTGTGTGTGTGTGTGTGTGTTGAATTGTGTGTATGGGGTGCTGTTTGGGCATCCAGACAACAGTAGAAAGGATATCCTGTTTATCCTCTTTGATGATAAGAACTCAGTAATGAAAGATTGAGAGCAAGTGTTTGGAGTGAAAGAATGAGAGTTGAGAGACAGAGAGAGACAGAGAGAGAGAGAGAGAGAGAGAGAGAGAGAGAGAGAGAGAGAGACAGAGAGAGAGAGAGAGAGAGGGGAGTGCGGGGTGTATTTTTGCACATCATCAGTAAAGCAGCGTTCTCCAGACACCAAAGACTTTAATTTTTCTCTCCAATTAGTGGTAATTGCAGTGAGAGTGGAAGAAGGGAGAGTCTTGAAGTTGGAACCGCCGCGCAGCCTTTACTTACCTCTGACCCGCTTGTCTTGCAATTGAATAATTACACACCTCCCTCCTGGTAATTGTCGTTCCCGAACCCCTCCATGTTTTGATGGGCCGAAAAAGGAGGAAGAGAAAATGTGAGCCCGGATAATAACAGTGTGTCGGTCGCAGCCGCGGTTACTTTGGTGATTTCCCTCTTTCATAAAGCTCTAAGGGGAGTAGCTGTGGGCCAAGTCTGGGCCACTGGATGTGGAGTGACACTGTTTTGTGTGTATGTGTGTTCTGACTGAGGCTACCTTTAAGAACACGTTTCAGATTAAAGACCAGTTACTTGGGGACGAAAAAACTGTGTCCCCCATTTGGAAAAATGTGATTTTTTTTGGTTAGGTTTAGGCAAACAGTGGTTATGCCTCCAGGAAATGAATATAAAGTCTATGTAATGTCCCCAAAAGTGACCTAAGTAAACATATGTGTGTGCATGTGTCTGACACCAAAGGTTATACAGAAGGAGGAACAGGCAAAGGTTGTGCACAGCCCTGGAGACAGTTGTAAATATTGGGCTCCCTAGACCGTGGTTACTCGTCTTATTCATGTGTGAAGATGAAAGCTTTCCTTTCTTGCTGCACACACAGACATGCACACACACACACGCACACACACACACACACACACACACACTCACACACAGAGTCACGTGCTTGATGGTTTTGGCAGAAGACGGTGAGGGGATGACTCGGTGGGTTTCTCAGTCTCCTCCGTGTGCCTCAGCGTCTGCACAGACAAACCACAATACAAACAGCCGACAGGGGGGCTCCTTCTAATCCTCTGTTTTGTGCATGCAGCCGTGCATATTTTATACATGAGCATCTTTCTAGTCTGCTTGAGCTACCTGTCATCAAGGGAGCTGAAGCTACAGGAAGACTTGCAGATTTAAGGGATAGTTGGATATTTTGAAGTGGGGGTTATACAGTACAGGTACGTGTAGTGTATTACCTACAATACAGGCTGACACGGAAGCTAAGCAATTTACAGATGTAGACCAGGCCACAGCAAAATATCTTTTAGCCACCTAAAAAAGGCCCCACCTTAAAAAATCAATATAGAATATTTTTTAAAAGCTTCAAAGCCACCAGACTCCACCAGACGAAAACAGTAATTTAACCCCACAGAACACAGGAGTTGCTGGTCTACTGCTGCTGTTTGTATGTGTAACTGTGTGATTTTGGTGTTTTAAAGGTTTAGTTCGGATTCATCAAAGTCACACAATAACACAAACTCACCAGTTGTTTTTGTCAAAGTAGTCTGGTGGCTTTGAAGAGAGCCTAGATGGATATAACGGCTTCAGTTACACATTGGAAAGAGCTGTCGGACGGAAAGGTAAAGCAGTACAAATATTCTGAATATAACACACACTTTAAATGATATAATGCAGTACGCTGCTTAGCTTCTGTGTTGGTACTCCTGCCCATTTCTCCAAACTGGGGGCGTGCTGACCACCATTTACTGTAATGTTATACACTGACTATAGATAAGTACCTCATACAACCACACTTAAAAAAAAAATCTGAACTATCCCTTTAACGTTGTCATTGCGATTGTCAATTGTGTGTTTTTAAGGGATTGGAACTCAAGAAAAAAGATTTAAAGGCACAGTTTCTGAAATAGATCTTAACAGACCCGCACGTCCTCCACATACTGTACATCACAGCAAATGCAGTGTGACATGCCGGCACTTAGCAGCTACTGTACTTTCCTTTGCATTCCTCTGAATCATTGCCACATAAAGATGAGAAGGAATGTTATTTTAGGAGCACCTGAAATAGAAGTTGAAAGGATTCAGATTATGAATGACTACAGGATTCACTATTTACAGTCTGAGTCATAACACATAAGTCCGTTCTCATGGCTTACTTTAACTGAGAGGGACACACCTTACTTCACATTGGTGTGTGGGAAGCAGTGCAAAGTTTAGGTAGAAATGTTCTCGGCCCTAAAGAAACTAAGAATAATTAGAGGAAGTGAATTAGTTCAGTTGGTTGGATTATAGGGCTTAGTTTGAAATACCTGTCCCTGTGTGTAAAAGTTCCTGTGTGGACCATGAATGGAGTGTGGACTGGTGGCTGGAGAGGTGCCAGTTCATCTCCTGGGCACTGCTGAGGTGCTGTTGAGCAAGGCACCTAACCCCTAACTGCTCGGGGCGCCGGTCACTGGCAGCCCCCTCGCTCTAACATCTCTCCATAACTGCATGTATATAGGTCCTGTGTGTGTGTTTCAGGTCTGTGTGTGTGTGTAAAATAAAAAATCATAATAGAATGAAAATTGAATTTCCCCATTGCGAGACAAATGAAGGAATTCTTCTTCTAAGATTCATATCTCATACATGTGTATTAGCTAACAAAGTGACTCATTCCTTATTTATACTCTTGACTTCCTGTTCCAGGAATGAGTCAGATGAAATTTAAGCAATAAATGCATATTCACCATGGTCTAAATATATTATTTTCATATTAAGTAGAGCCGCAGGCACGTCCAGCTGGGAGGAGGCCTCGGGGAAGACCCAGGACTAGGTGGAGAGATTATGTCTCCACACTGGCCTGGGAACGCCTCAGGATCCCCCAGTTAGAGCTGGTTAATGTGGCCCAGGAAAGGGAAGTTTGGGGTCCCCTGCTAAAGCTGCTGCCCCTGCGACATGAAGATGAGATGAGATGAGAGATGGTCTTAGCCTTGAATGACTGAATTTGTGTCCATTAATGCATAACCATGTTGGAAGCAATTACCTTTGAGTTAGTTTAAACTTCATCAGAGAGCAGTCATAGTATTTTTAGCATCCTTTATTTCCAATTCCCAAAAGGAATGAGGGTCTTCATCAGAATACCTGCAGTGGAGAAAAGTACATTTTCTCATTAGCTGCCTGCCCTGGGAGCCTGTCATTATCTTATTTTTTCCCCTTCTCCCTTATCACCTTTGTCTTCACAGACTGAGTTGGGCCAGAAGTTGACTTTATGCAGCAAGCTGTGTTTTGCCATCGGCGGCGCACCCAAGGAGGTGGCTGCCAGCGCCACAGCCTTCTTCCTGCAGATCTACCTGCTTGATGTCGCTCAGGTAATGTGGTTGACAACAAAGAGAACCAGAAAGTGTGCCCAATTAAATGTAAGTGCCTGCTTGTTGTTTTAACTCCAGTCTGTCTCTGTTTCGCTCTGCAGATCAACGCCTTCCAGGCCTCCATGGTGCTGTTCATTGGTAAAGCTTGGGGCGCAGTGACGGACCCTATTGTCGGATTCTTCATTACAAAGAGCAGATGGACCAAGATTGGCAGACTCATGCCCTGGTGAGCTCCCTGCTCAAACTATGAAAGAAACTCCATGATTGTTATTTCCTCTAACCCGGTCCCGTATTTCTGTGATTGCTTTTTTCTTACTTCTGTCACTTTCTTTTCCCACATTCCTACCTTTAGATTTTCTCCTTGGCCCAAAAGTATAGACAGTCCACTTCTGTTTAGATTCAAAACATATGATTGCACAGAGATATTGATAATAAGACAGTACTTTTAGGAAGGACAGTTAAAGTTTTCTAGATTTTTACAAAATAAAGAAAGAAAGAAGAAAATTACAAGAAATTCCCCAAAAACTGCATTTTTTAAGAACTATAGAGCAGCCTTTAAAGGGAACATGTGCTTACTTTCAGTTTCATACTTATGTTAACATGCTTTAATTAATTATTTTTTTTTCCAAATACCGTCTGTCTCAATATACCTGTATTCATCTGTCTGAAACACTCTTTCTCCGCCTGTCTCTATAAGCTCCCCTCCTGAACAAGCCCAGTCTGCTCTGATTGGTCAGCGTTTCCTGGTATTCCCCATCTGCACTCTCTGCGTCTCTGCCCTGTCATTGCAGCTGGGGAATGACTGTAGCGCTGCTTTCTATATATAGTATTTGCACCTGAAGGCACAGTTTCTGACTACGGACTGCATGCATTTCTCTGTGGATTAAGCATTTTTATACTAAAAAAGACATGGAAATCTCGCTTTTTTACAATATGTGACACTTAAGTCCAGAAAAGGATGGCGTGTAAGCAATACAAGAAGCAAAATGATATATCTTTACTTAAAATCACCCCCCTCTCCTTAGTTAACACACGGATAAGTGCTGCTGTTGACACACAGCTAAGCTTGCATAAAGGACTGCAATTTGTCAACAGATTATGAAACTTGTTTTAATCCGCTCCCACTCTCTCCGACATAATTATGGCTTCTGCATCATGCTGATGTTTGTGCAAAATCTAAACAAAAACAAACCATGTGCTGCAGTTTTGGAGAGTTTTAGAAATTATTCTTTTGCACAAGCCTCTCACCTGAGGATTGGGCTGAATAAATAGCCTTTGTGCTTTAATTACACTGTTCCCGACGCTCCCTCTGAGGAGCTTCACACACTGTATGCTTCAAGGGCGTGGGCTCTGTTTTTGCCTTTTGAGGCCAGACAACAATAGACGTGAAAGTTTATCTGCATTCTTTTTATTAATCATGTTGCCACCGAGCTGCTCATTGACATTTATTACATTTATGTCACACCTCATTTCACATTTGGGCGTCATCCAGCATCTTTTTCTTTGTCTGCAGGACGTCGCTCAGTATTTCACCGCCCTTCAGCGCAGTTTTACTTTGTGGCTCTGTGATTGTGGATTATATGAAGCTCTTACCACCATTTCCATAAATCCTCATGTGCAAAGATGATTTTATAATCGCGCGTGTGTGCAGTAAATGTCTTTTGAACACACTAGCGTGACACTTACTGTAACCACACATTCGGTATCTAATGTCTGCGTTATAAACCATAGATTACACACAAACTGACAGAGCTGGAGGGGCACCAAGTCCACTTGGGCCAGCCAGTCACGTTCAATAGCAGACAGATGCTGATGGCTGTTAAATCAGCTTTGATTACCCCCGGAAAGCTGTAGGTGTGTGTGTGTGTGTGTGTGTGTGTGTGTGTGTGTGTGTGTGTGTGTGTGTGTGTGTGTGTGCGCGTGTGTGTGTGTTTGTGTGTGTGTGTGTGTGTGTGTGTGTGTGTGTGTGTGTGTGTGTGTGTGTGTGTGTGTGTGTGTTCATCTGGATTTGTGATGAGATTGCGAGACACTCCCTCAGTTTTGACCCTGTTTGGAAAGTCCCCTCTGCCCATCCAACAGGAAGTGTTTTCACCCCTCAGGCTGTCACATCCAAAGCCAGACATGAAGTGATTTCTATCTTTGGATTCTTTACGATGGAGTCATTTGGCCTAAAACACCCTCTTGGGTGCTGCTCTGTTTATTGTTTTGTGATTGTAGCACAATCCCAGTGGCAAGTAGAACCCCTTTTTTACTCATAAAAGAGTCTCTGCTAGAGAGAAAAAGGTGTCAGTGATGGTATACCAGTGGATGAACAAGTATTCCTTTACTGAAAAATCAACAACAATACAACAATGTTAATGCATAACAATACACTTGTTGCAATTAGCGATATTTCTATGTATTTTTTGATTATACAGCAGGTTGAGGTGCTATATAGATACTGTGAAATGTAAAACTTGCAATCCACAGAGAAATGCACACAGCCTGTATTCAGAATCTGTGACTTTAAACGAGCCGTCAGGACTTCTGTACAGTTGTGATGTCACAATTATACTATATATAGCTGGAAAAAGCCGGTACAGTACCGTTACAGTCATTCCCCGGCTGCATGACAGTGCAGAGTTGAGAGTACATATGCAGAAAACCCGGAGACGCCGACCAATCAGACCAGACTGGGCTTTTTCAGGAGAGGGGGCTTAAAAAGACAGGCACTAAAATGGAGCGTTTCAGACAGAGCGTGAACACAGGTGTATTCAGACAGACAGTATAAGAAAAATAAAGTGTTTTTTCAACTTTAAAGCATGTAAACATGTTGTAGTAGAAACCCAAAGTATGAACCCAAACATTTGCATAATACTGGACCTTTAAGTATCAAAACTCAACCCAATATCAGCGAAGAAAGCACACTCTCACCCACCAGACCTCTTCTGGATTCCCTCTGTTCCACTGCACATCATCTAATTAACATGCTGCTAAGTGTCCTGAACAAGTCAGAGAGGAGAGAAATATGTGTCAGCTTCCTATTAACCTACTTAATGAAGCCACGGCAATTATTGGGACAGGTGTTAGTGTGCATTCATCCATGCCTGATGTGTGGGAACATGAGAGTTTGGCGCATGTGCCTCTGTTGCCTCTCCCCAAACACAGTCATCTTGCAGGAACATTCTAACTGTCCCATTCATCAACCCCCGGGGCCCTTTCATTGCTCCCATGACCAAGCGGTCAATACTGCAGCACCAGCGTTGTCAGCCGCCTTTGTTTGAACAAACAATCAGGAGGAGAGTGAGGTGGGCGGGCTGGACGATGCCAGAAATGACCATTCCCTGCCTCTCTCTCTACCTCTTTCTCCCACTTTCTCTGTTTATAATTCCTGGTGCAGAGCAGGTCACAGGTCAGAACCTCTGCAGGTTTTGTCGCAGTCACCAAAATGCCATCAGTCCCATCCTTTTTCTACCTGTAGATGTGCCTGTTACAGCTGTTCCAGGCTCTACACCGCATGACAAAGTGCATTTTTGCTCTCCGAAGCAAAAGAAGAAGAAGAAGAGGGCAGATGATATATTGGCGTTACTATATAAGTCATACTGTTCATCCATAACCCGCCCGTTTCGCTTCATTTTGAAACACAGCCATATAGTCTTTAACCATAATGACACACATGAGTTGTTTACATATGAATTATACATGGCCAGCACACTGTATCACTCCAGGTTCTTAGAAAAGCACAACACAGCAGAATTGCTTCATGCTGTGTTTGCTTGAGTGTGTAATGCTCATTGGTGTGTGTGTGTGTGTGCGTGTGCGTGTGCGTGTGCGTGTGCGTGTGCGTGTGCGTGTGTGTGTGTGTGTGTGTGTGTGTGTTGATCTTTAAATGGTATGTGGGTTGGAAATATTGCGGTATTTTTGCCTGTCCGTCGGAGGACAGATTCCTCCCATACTTACAACAGCGTAATCATTTAGCAGTCAGCTTAGTCCCACTGTAATCTGACAGAAATATGTCCTGATTTTAATACTGCCCTCCTGTGACAATTACATAACACAAACACTGTCATCCCTACTCTGACAGCTTAAAGGTCCCAGTATTCTCATATTCAAGTCCATATTTGTATTTTGGGTTTGGACTAGAACATGTTTACATGCTTGTTCAAACACATCATTTTATTCTGTATTTATTATTATT
Source organism: Echiichthys vipera (assembly GCF_963691815.1). Taxonomy (NCBI): domain Eukaryota; kingdom Metazoa; phylum Chordata; class Actinopteri; order Perciformes; family Trachinidae; genus Echiichthys; species Echiichthys vipera. The sequence continues at coordinate 22,978,518 of NC_139844.1, forward strand.
ATTTATTTTTTATCATACTGTCTGAATATACCTGTATTCCCCCCTTTTAAAAAAAAACAGAGGTCTGTTTCTATAAACCAGAAAAAGCCCAGTCTGCTCTGATTGGTCAGCGTTTCTGGGTCTTACGCACCTGCACTCTTGGCATCTCTGCACAGTCATTGCAGCCGGGGAACAACTGTAACAGTACTGTAGCAACACTGTAGCAACACCTTCTACCTATATATAGTATAGTTGTGATATCGCAACTGTACACAAGCTCGTTTAAAGGCACAGTTTCTGAATACGGCTGTGTGCCTTTTAATTGTATTATAAAATCACACATTTAACATTTTAGGCTGTTAGAAAGTGTGATGATGAATGCTTGGAGATACTTATAAATATATAAATAAATATGATATTTGTGCTTCAAATGGACAGCTGGTAAAAGTGTTTAGTCCATGAGTCTCACCTGACATATGTCTGTTCTCTTTAGGATGGTGGGTTGCTCTCCGTTTCTGGTGGTCTCCTACTTCTACCTCTGGTTTGTTCCTCCTTTCATCAGCGGCAGGTTCATCTGGTATCTAGGCTTCTACTGCCTCTACCAAACCCTCATTACTGTAAGTACGAATGCTCTTTCAGAAGTACGATGTTGTTTGATGTTTAAGAAATCTGAAATGGCACACGCATGCTTCAGATCGCACAGCAGGACGTCACGCGCAGTGGGACGCAGGAGATGAAAGCTCTGATTGATGCATCTCATAGTGAGCGGATGACACAGATAACATACAGATAAAATGCTGCAAACATTGCGAATAACAAAGTGGGAATGATTACAGACATGTCACGCCAGACTCCGACAGCTCCTGGTAGGATTCACACGTTGATTTGTGAGATGTGCAGCGGACTGGAGCCCAGAGCTCTTCGATACCTCACCTCAAGGGGGAAGTGTAGTTATTTAGGTTTCCTTTTGTTATTATGGTCCAGACCATTCATCTCTCACCCTCTCTGCTCTGCTCCGGGGTAACCCATATAACATGTGCGACAGAGTGCGTAGACCACTTCAGCCACACTGCGGAGAGCTGTAATGGCATGTCGTTCTAACTACTTGATAAGTATACAGTCAGTCCTGCCAGGAACCTCTCGCTGGGTAAATGCTGGTTACCACTTTTAGCCTCTCTTCATTGTCTCTGGATGTGTGTTTGTGCGGGAGAGACCAGCTGTTGTTATTCAGAAGGTCACAGTCTGTAAACAGAGGTTAGGATGCAATACATCATCTGTTTATGCAATCAACCTATAACGGGCTTCAATCAGCTTTATTAGTTCTCACTTCCATCTGTAGCGGACGGTTAAGCAGGTTCACTTCTATAAATGTTCGCGTCCGGTAACGGCCCCGTAAATGACATGCTGTATGGAACCAGCGGCTGAAGAAAGTCTTTTCACGGCCGCTTTTATTTTCGGCGTGGCTTCCGCAGTGCTGACTGAGCCCTTGTGTAAATTACAAAGTGAAGCTGGGTTTGCTCGCCTATTCTCTGGGAGAGGTGGTGAGGAAGAAGAAAACAGACAGAGAGCTGAGGTTGGCCGACATGGAAACTGCAGAGATTGCTTTTGATATATATACAGCGCATATTTTGCAATTTCACAGGAACCGAGATGAAAGACATCCAAAGATATCTTGGGTGTTCCTGTTTGATTGTGAGTCAGATATTATATGCTAACAGGACTGAGAGTGGGAAGCCATTCTGGTGGCTCTGTAAGGCTGAGCTAAATGAACACCAGCGTGCTCACAACGCTAACGTTCTGCGAGTTATACGATGGTCCCATAAACCGAGTTAGGAAGTCGTTCTCTCGACTTATGTTCATGAGCTTCAGGTCCTAATGTGGAAACAACATGGACGCTACAAAGAACGTGTGTTGGATTTTCTTGCTCAGAGCATTTAACCAACGCCGCTTACCTGACTTGTTACCAGGGTTAATGCTAACAAATTACTTTTCTAACTAATTTAGGTCACTCTACGTGAACAGAAGCGGTTACAACCTACTGTAATACCATACTACAAATTACATGAACAAAACTGGTATGCAATGCGTGTAATAAAAAGATTCTTACCATCAACCCAACCTTTATTTTCACCCGCCGTGTTCCTGCGCAGCATGACGTCAACGGGGTCACCCCTATGTTCCTCGGGTCCTATGTTCTCCGGTCGCATAAACCCTCTGCCATCGCGGATTTTATTCAGCATTTTGTTAGAGCTAGAGGTTACGGTTAATTTAGGGTTACAGGCAGGGTTAGGGGGTAGTGATAGGATCTACATGAGCCTATTTGCCGGGGAATTGGGCACTGATTGTGGAAAAAATAATAGATCGGGGAACAAGCGGGTCTTTTTTAAAAAGAGGGTCCGATGTTCCCCGGTCACATTCAAAGCGGGGAACATAGGACCCGAGGAGCATAGGAACGCTCCAACGCCAACTCAGCAAGTGGTGTATGAAAATGTTTGCTGACTTTCTGAGCTGTTGTTTTGACTTGAGGGGGCATTCACTGAATTGTCTCAGCTGGAGACAATTTTTTTCCTATTATTCTGACATCACATGAATGCACCAGTATTGTTTACCATGTTCACCAATATTCATAGTGGCCAGACAGTGTAATTGTAACTTCCAGGTCCATCACATGACGTGCAATCCATTCGAAAGCTGTTGAGACATGTCCCTCAAAGCCACAAATGTTGACCTCATGGTGATACTGGAGGAGTCATGAGCTCACTGGTTGATTCATCATGAAACCATTAATATCTGAACAAAATTTCATCGCAATCGATTGAATAGTTGTTATTATATTTAGGTCGAGACCGACTAGAGCTGTGCTGTTTAAAAAGAAACGCCCCTGCCTCAAAATTTATTATCTTCCTCCAACTTTATGAGCCTTGTGCAACTGTTTGACTGCTGCTGTGCGAGACTATGTATTATTTAGCCGAGCCATAATGACTGCGTCTTTCTGCTCCATTGCAGTGCTTCCACGTGCCTTATTCTGCTCTCACCATGTTCCTGAGCACAGACCAGAAGGAAAGAGACTCAGCCACTGCTTACCGTAAGCTTATAGTAATATGCACAAAGCAGTTGTGAATGCCTGCAATGCCGAATTCATATATCATATGCTTTTTTAGTTGTTTTTTTTGCAACGGTACAGATAAGGAGTGTATGAACTAGCTTACTGTGAGTTTATGTAACTGATCTTTTCTTGTGTGATGCCAGGAATGACAATGGAGGTGCTGGGGACTCTTGTGGGCGCTGCCATCCAGGGCCAGATTGTGGCCAGCGCTCATACTCTGAAGCACTGCCCGCCTCACAACATGTCTGCCAGTTACCTTGGCAACAGCAGCGGGACAGAAATTGTCAGGCGACTGGTGCGCTCCCAGGACTACCTGTCACACTCAGTAAGTGTTTCCGTGCCAGACCAGGAGCCCAGGTGTGCTCAAAGTAGGCCAAAGTGGAGTTGCTTTGAAAATAATTCGGACCGTCATAAGCACTCTCACTTAACTTGGAGCTGCGGTGTGTGCTCAAGGCGGTTTACTGGTGCTAAATATCCGGGGGTCGAAAAAAAGCAGCGCCGAATGAAAAGGAGGATTGTTTGAAATTGGGTCCATATTTACTGACTGTCTGCAGGTCCTGACATCCAAAAGGTTTTAACACATGAAACCGATGGGATTGAAAGGAGACGCCACTGTTTGATATTTGAACCCGACATCCTGAGCCAGCTCCCCTCTCATGACCACAAAGGGGGTCCTCCCTCACATCAGGCTCCAAACTGTGGCCCCCACATTGAGGGGTCTGCACAGTCTGCAAGTCATTAGGCCTATTTATATCCCACCCACAACATTGGGAACAAAGCACTCCAGATTCAATATGTGGGAAATGTCAGTCTCTTACTTCAAGGTGGCTGCAGTTTAGCTCAAAGTTGGAGGGAAAGGAACACGATAGGACACATTCCCATCCACGTTTCAGTTCGCAGAGCTGTGAATAAACACGACTGCTGATGTGAATCCGTCATGGGACTTTTTTGCAAAGATGAAACGAGTCCAATCTGTCCTGCGTTTCGGTCGCACCGCAGCTATTTGGGCTGCAAACGGTTCTTTTTCCGACGGATTTTGGGTGAACCCTATCGGGGCGACCCGCTCACCGCGCCAAACCCTCTGCAGCCACCCTCTAAATTCCTTTGTGGTCGTTGGTGAGGGTGGCACACCGTCTGGGCAAACTAGGTCTGCCCTCGGAAACTGGGAGTGTTTGATGTGCATAAATAATAATGAACCGCCGGGCTGAACCACACGGAAAAATAGCAAACAAACAGGAGTTGTGTAAGGCCGAGCAGTTCCTGTCGGTATACGGCATTCAACGGTTCCAGCTGTATTTTGGGATACAGATGTACTTGAGGTTTCCTCCTGTTTGTGCAGTTTAAACTGATGCGGAAGACAACACGGACCGACTCAGGCAATAAACCGCGCACTGATGAGTGTTATAATAAGAACTGAAAAGAACAAAAATCCTCCAGTTGAGTAAAAAGTGACACCTATACCGTGACAATTTCCAGAATGGATAAACACATATTGAAATGAAGCACTTGATTTATTTTAGCATTTGAGAACATTATGAATTAAAGATCGAGGAGGGTCTCAGAATAGAATGGATTGTGCGGGCTGTGTATGAAGAGATGGATTGATGTCGCTCCATGTGTGTTCTCTCTCTCCGCAGAAGGAGGTGTACATGATAGCTGCCGGCGTTGTGGGGGGAGTGTTTCTTGTCTGCACCGTGGTGATGTTCCTGGGAGTCAAAGAAAAAGATGGTGAGACTCTTTTGGGCATTGAAACTATTAGTTGATCGACAAGAAACTGTCAAGAATTTTGATAATTAATGATTAGCTCCACCAAATTCACACACAAGGTTCAGTTTACTCATCACAAGGAGTACTACTCAGAAAGTCAAAACAGTTGTATCATGTCTAATGTGGTTTCAAGTTTGAAGCTTTAAAAGTAGTGCAAAAACAACCCTGATGATGTCATCATCTGAAATAAAATGAGCAAGGGGTTCGATCACACACGTCGCCAGCAACACCATGCTTTTCCTACGGTACGGTGATTGATTTGAATGGGAATGTCCGTTCTACTTTCCTTCTATTTCTACGGGCTTGAGCCAAGCTGTTGTTCGATGAAACAAGCAAACTGAGAACTTGCTCTGGGAACTTGCGACATACATTTTTCTAAATGTATGTTGGAATTTCATAGGGATAATGATTCATTCATTCATCTACAACCGCTTGTCCCTGTCGGGGTCGCGGGGGGGCTGGAGCCGATCCCAGCTGACATCGGGCGTGAGGCGGGGTCCACCCTGGAAAGGACGCCAGTCTATCACAGGACACATAGAGACGAACAGAGACAAACAACCATTCACACCTACGGGCGATTTCAGACTCATCAATTAACCAAACACGTGAACGTCTTTGGACTGTGGGAGGAAACCGGAGAACCCGGAGAAAACCCACGCAGACACGGGGAGAACATGCAAACTCCACACAGAAAGGCCCCAGCCGGGATTGGAACCAGGAACCCTCTTGCTGTGAGGCGACAGTGCTAACCACCACACCACCGTGTCGCCCCCATAGGGATAATGATTATTTTAAAAAATAATTAACACATGAATCAGTGATGGAAATAAGTGTAAATTACAGCATTAATGAACCATCCCCCAACCATCATTTGGGACCCATTTTGGATTCAAACCAGAATAATTGGAGATGAAATTAGTAGCCTTGGGGCATCCCTTTAGGGCGGTGGTCTAACACACCGTGCAAACGACTGTAGTTGACTGTGTTTGCTGTTCTATTTTCCTTTGCATCCCTTTTGTACTTTTCCTACACGGAGAGTATGTCATTAAAGTACTCGGGACTCTGCCAGTGTAAGCTGTAATTCTCTGATCTTTGAGTGACAAACAGCATCCACTGCAATGCAGGGGCAGTTCCAGGATTGAGCAACCACATTGCCTTTCTCTTACTGCATGTTATTTGATACGATACGCCGCATTCTCATGTTCTTATTCCTCTGTTTCAGATCCGTACGCCCCAAGGACAGAGAAGCAGATCCCGTTCCATCACGGCTTCATCCTGGTGATGAGACACGGGCCGTACCTCACACTGACCGCCGCCTTCCTCTTCATCACCGTCGCCATCCAGGTAGGAGAAAATGTATTTATAAAGCACTTCTCAGACACGACACTCAACGTTACAGTAAATGGAGTCCTGGATCCTGACAAAGCGGAAGAATCCCTGGCGCTCGATGATGATTTGATCAATGTAGAAGAGCACTTACTGAAAGCTCACGGTTTTAAAGCATGTTTTAAGTCTCCGGAGAGGGATAGGAGCGCAGCACGTCCTTGCTGTTTGTCTGTCACTTGTAGGCTGATGCTTCACTTTTTGACACCTGGGGGTTTTACGCTGTTTGAATTATTGCAGACTATTCCAGCTTTTGCATCGGATCTATTTCTGCACGTTATCCCCCCCTCATCTCGGTGGAGGTGTCAGTTGTCATCCATGTGAGCCCAGAGCGGGAATGAATCACTGCGAAACGCCGTCAGCAGCTTCTCCAGTCACTCCGCTTGGCACGCAGCGCGGCAAGCTGAGCGCCAAGCGACAGTGCTGAGTAGACAAGTCACGACTGAATATCTGAACGTTTGATCTCTGATTTCTGCAGCTGGTACAGAGCAACTTCGTGCTCTTCTGCACTTACGCCGCTGATTTGAGGGATCACTTCCAGAATATAGTGCTGACCATCCTGGTAAGTGCAAACTCTATCACTGATTCTCCTCACAAGTATCCCGAGATGTGAAGTGTAATTATAAAAAATAATGATATGGTCCCATATTATCCTCATTTTCAAGTTTATACTTGTGCTTTGGGTTTCTACTAGAACATGTTTACATGCTTGAACACAAAAAAACACACAATTTTTTTTGGATCTGCAGTCTGCTCTGATTGGTCAGCGTTTCCGGGTCTTCCACATCTGCGCTCTCTGCATTACTGCTCTATCATTGCAGCCGGGGAATGACTTTCTACCTTTATACAGTATATACAGAAGCATACGTATGGAAGTCCTGACATTATTTATACAGCACCTCAATCTGCTTTATAAAAAAAGACATTGAAATCTTACTTTTTTAAAAACTACATATATTGTTTCTCCCCCTGTGACTCCATTCAACCTTTACTTGAACCGCAGCAGCTGTTTTTCATGAATCACAGAATTTCATGTAATAAATGTTTCATTTTGATAAGGGAAACTTGCCTCATTGTACATTTGGACATACTGGTAATGACTAATCATTGTGTAACCATGAGCTCATCATTATCGTCATATATATATATAAACTTGATCACGATGACTTTCTGGATGAATCATATTCAAAACTATTCTCTTCACATATACGTCAGGTATAATTGGCTTGCCCGTCTATCCCCAGGTGTCTGCGGTGATAAGCATCCCGGTGTGGCAGTGGTTTCTGCAGAGGTTCGGGAAGAAGACGGCAGCCTTCTGCGGAATCACAGTGAGCATACCGTTTTTATTTTGGTGGGCTTTAACGCAAGTGCACTTTGGTGTTTGCGCCATCATGTGGTCAAAGTTGGGAATGTGGCACCCTCGTCTATAAGACTGTTTTAAAAATCAATCTTTCCCTCTTTCCAGTGGATAATGCCCTTCACTATGATGCTGGTCTTCATCCCCAATGTTGTGGTGGCCTACGTTGTGGCTGTCTCCTCTGGACTCAGTGTGGCTGCCTCGCTTCTGCTACCATGGTAAGACTACCGCAGAGTCTTACTTCTTAGTGTAGCCCTGTATACATGTCAGATTTAGATATTTAAATGGGAAACTTTGATTTTTCAGATTTTTGACCGCTTCTGCTCTGCTAATGTTATGAGATACTGAATATTATTTGTAGCCTACATCGAATGTGTGTGAGCCACTTGCTGTTCTCTACCCCTCTGTCTGGGCCCCGTAGTAGCAAGGAGGCCTTAGGCATGTGCATAGACTGTAGGCAAGGCAAGGCAAGGCAAGGCAACTTTATGTATAGCACTTTTCATACACAAGGCAGACTCAAAGTGCTTCACAGCACAACATGCCATGAATTAAAATGCATGACAGAAAGACAAAGAGAATAAAAACATAGACAATGATAAAAAAAACAGTGCGGACGTTAAAAGTGCAAAGATTTAGCAGTATCCCTCAGATCATACTTCACACAAGAGGATCACTTTTTCTTTTTTTTGTCAGCATCTTTGATATGTTTTTCAATAGAAACACAGAAAACAAACACCTTCAAAGTATGGGAACCAAGAGTTGTATACATTTCTTGGTCCTTAGATTTATCCAGATCCAGGTGTGAAAGCTTCCTCGTTGTTTGCAGTGAAGGCTGTTCCATGTGTCTATCAATGAATAAGAGGCCAGCAGTGGGACAGGCTTTCTTAGGCCAGTACTTTGAAACGGCCTTTTACTTTAGGAGGTAGATATCTTTTCGTTCAGGGACATGTCCAAGATAGAGAGATCCCAGGGTTTTTGAGATGCTTGTTGCTACTCCCTTTCAGAAAGTCTGAATAGAAGGAAAGGACCAGAAAGCGTGATCAACCGTGGTTTGTTTGGTTTGTGATAAAATGTGAATCAAGGTTTTCCCCGTAGAAGTCTCTCCGGGTCCGGGAGTTGGTCTCTCCATTTTCCTTTAGCAGTTCTCAAACAGGCAATCCAGGTAGACTGGAGACTCTATGTTGCCCTCTGGGATACTAAAGGGCAACATAGCATCTGCCAAGGTTATGTTCTGAAAGCCCGCCCAATGAGGACTAAAATAAATATGCTATAGCTGATTTTATATCCTTCTTCATTCTAAATCCACTAAGCCTCTGACATTGTTTATAACTGCAGTCCTGCTATTAGTCTGTCCGTGCAGTGGTTGTGCTGATCATGTTAGCTCCCTTTGATTTGATGCAAAGTGTCATTAGTCAAACCACAATAGTGCCCCAACCTGCTGTTAGTGGTGACTCTGTGCCCGGAGCGCCCTGTCCATTCACTTGGGTCACGTCACGGTCATGAAAGGGACGTCTTGTTTTATGAATCAGAGGCGGCGTCTACTATAAATCTTCTATACCATCACAGGGCTCATACACCGCCGAGAGGTAAAGCCGTCTGTTTCCCGGTCGTTTCTATGGCTCCCTTTCTACGGCTGCTTCCTCACTCATCTCTTGGCCCCTCCCTCAAACCCCAAATTACAGGGGCCTCCCGTGGGGGCATGTTTATTTTGGAAGGGGACGATTGTTTATCCTGTCTGTGGGCCGGAGCCGGTGGTACCGCCCGCTGCTCATCATCTAATGGTGTTATTAGCTCTGTAATTTTAGCCCACCAGTTTATCAAATCGCTATAAGTAGCCCTCACATCCTCAGCTGCTACCATCCCGTATAAGATGATTAAGAGCATGAGGGTGGTCTTAACATCAGCTTTTCACCATGTCATGTATTAAAGACAAAGGAAAGATGCAAAAAAGACAAATATCACAGATCGGAGTGCATTCAAGTCTGTTTGTATGTTTGCAATTCAGGTCTATGCTGCCAGATGTGGTGGATGACTTCAGACTGGCCAACCCCTACTCTAAAGGCCATGAAGCCATCTTCTACTCATTCTACGTGTTTTTCACCAAGTTCGCTGCTGGCATCTCCCTGGGAGTGTCTACCCTCTGCCTGGAGTGAGTCTGCATTACTGTCACACACACTCTCTTACACCCACACACCCCGTTCACACCTGTTTCTCATATCCATCCTGATTCCTGAGTGATCAAATCACAAGTGGACAGCTCTAAGTGACGGCGGTCAGGACGCATTGAGGACACGTTACATTGACATTAACCTGTAACTGTAAAATAAAGCAGAAACTAAACTTCAAACTTCAATTAGATGCTATAAAACAGACTTTTAAAAATGTCTTTCCGTTCGCTCTCCTGCACAGATCAACGCGAGTAGGCATAATTATTTTTAGGTTCATAAAACGCAACCCAAAATTGAACCTATCACACACACACACCGCCGTTGGGCAGAGAAAGGTTGTGTCCGTCACCACACAGACAAACTGTAGGCAGCACTTCCTCATTACTCATCTCACGTTCATGTAATAATGACTGACCTGAGAGTACCAGCTGAAATTTACCCGTGACAATAACGAAAAAGATTTTTTTATTCAAATATCTAGGCTATCCATATGCAGGCGGAAATGATGTACGTGCTTATTTGCTTATGGAGCGTGGGAGTGATATCCGATCACAAGTGAACACAAGTTCTGCTGCCAGGTGTGAACAGACATACTGACAGCTGTCCACTTGTGATCGAATCGCTCAGGGCGGATGTTAAAAGCAGGTGAAAGCAGGCCCTTTGGTGCTCTGTATGTGCACTTACTGGTCATGATATCTTGCAGAAATGCATTAACTACAGACCTGATGTCAGATTCATTATGGGAAAGGTGTGGAGTTTACTCATTTGCAGAATTGCAGCGTCAGGCTGGATGTCGATTTCCTGTAACCTGTGTTTAAATTGGATCTCTGCGTGCGCGTGTGTGTGCGTGTGTGTTTGTGTAGATTTGCAGGGTATGACACCGGAGCCTGCAAGCAGCCTGCTCCTGTAGTGTACACTCTGAAGCTGCTGATTGGTGCCGCCCCAGTGGCCTTCATTGTTACAGGGTTAATGATCCTCCTGCTCTACCCTATCAGCGAAGATGTACGGCTAAGGAACAGAGTCTGCCTGGATGAGCTACGGTGAGCAGAAATCACTAATGTGCATCAGCATCATAACATCATCCCACTGATGGTGTCATCAGGCCTGCATCACAAACGTATGTTACGATAGTTTGATAATCGGCACTTATGAGGCAGAAATAAAAGATGCCATTGAGTTGCATTATGGGAATTGTAGGAGTAGGAGCTGGACCCGTACTAGGGAATAAAAGACAGGATACATCAGCCGTTTTTTTATTGTGACTCTAGTGAGTCCTCAGATTTTATGGAGGTGCTGGAGTCCTCCTTTATCCCATGAAATTTATATGACTGGCTAAAAATTACACTTGAACATGTCTTGTGAAAGAAATGTCAAAAAAATATATAAAAGTTGAGGATTTGTTGAGGATTTTCACATAAAGGACATTGTTGTTCTCAGAAATATTATATTAATTCCCTCCTAATTAAATATCTGAACCATGGAACGAACTGTTGAGAGCCAGTATGGTCCGCTGTGCCATTACGCTAATGATGCTACAGTGTAAATTTAACTCTTTACACGGTTACATTTTAACTGTGGGCTTGACTTTTACCCGTTCTGATACTTGGTGCACATCCCAATGCTAAGGTCTAAAGTAGTAATAGCAGAAGTTGGCTAGTAGTACTAAAACAGGCTGCAGTAGAACATGATAGACCAGAGTCGTCCAATCCTGCTCCTGGGGTGCTACTGTCCTGCATATTTAAGGTTTCTCTCTGCTCCAACACACCCGAGTCTAATGCTGTGCTCGTTATCAAGCAGCTGAATCTTGATAACGAGCAGAGCATTAGAGTCAGGTGTGTTAGAGCAGGGAGAAACCTTAAATATGCAGGAGCATGATTGGAAACCCCCTGTAATAGACAAATTTAAGAGATCTGTCTAGACCAGGGGTGGGCAATTCCTGTCCTGAAGAGCCACTGTCCTGCATGTTTTAGGTTCCTCCCTACCCTAACACAATACTCAAACTGTGACGAGCATCAGCTGGTTGATAACGAGCAGAGCATTAGAATCAGGTGTGTCGGAGCAGAGAGAAACCTAAAACATGCAGGACAGTGGCTCTCCAGGACTGGAATTGCCCACCCCTGGTCTCGAAGCAGGATGTGGTAGCATTTGTGACACTTAGGCCTCATCAACAATACTCGCTCAAAATCCAAAAGTTGCATTGAAAAACCTGTTTTAATGCGAACGACAGGAGGCTCTAATGAAGATGCTGACTTTAATGTTTACATCAGCCTGATACAGTATAAGTCAGAGCTGCCCAATCCTGCTCCTGGAGAGCCGCTGTCCTGCATGTTTTAGGTTTCTCCCTGCTCCAACACACTTGAGTCTAATGATTTTCAAACCTGTGACGAGCTTCAGCTGCTTAATAACGAGCACATCATTAGACTCAGGTGTGTTGGAGCAGAGAGAAACCTAAAACATGCAGGACAGTGGCCCTCCAGGAGCAGGACAGTGGCCCTCCAGGGGCAGGGTTGGGCAGCCCTGGTATAAGTCAAGTTTTAGGCGGAAGAAGGAGAATAAGCAGAATAAGCCCAAGCAATAATAGACTGTGTGCTTATATTAAAAGCCCACAGAATAAATTGAAGTATTTAATTTACTACTGATCAGTGGTGGAAGGAGTATTTAGATAATTTACTTAAGTACTTCAGTTTGACATCCGGTATTTAAATGATTCTTTTAGATCAGGGCTGCCCAATCCTGCTCCTGGAGAGCCACTGTCCTGCATGTTTTAGGTTTCTCTCTGCTCTAACACACCTGAATCTAATGATGTGCTCGTTATCAAGCCGCTGAAGCTCGTCACAGGTTTGAAAATCATTAGACTCAAGTGTGTTAGAGCAGAGAGAAACCTAAAACATGCAGGACAGTGGCCCTCCAGGAGCAGGATTGGGCAGCCCAGTTTCAGATCAAGTGCAAAAGTATTATGCATTATATCCCTTGTCAGTGTTTTGTTATTATATTATGGGCACACAAATATTAAAACATTTGTTGGAACTTATTTTAAGTGCATCATACCTAAAAGACATGTCTTATAAAGTAATTGTGATTTGCACTTACATGTAGAATCAGAAAAATAACAGATAAATGTAGTGAAGTATGAAAAAAAAACCTCACAATTGTGGTCAGGTATAGTACTGAATAATGTACTTGGTTACTCTCCACCACTACTATCAATGTAACACACTGTTATTATTAATGTCTCCCACAGGAAACAAAGCATCAGCTCCAGGACAATGGAAGATTTGAGTAACGTGTGACCTGGACCTGAATGAAGTGAACTCACAAAAGCCACTTGTTCCAGTCACGCCGCTGGAAAGTCCATTAGTGTATATTACACTGATAAATACTTACAATTGTAATATGTAAACATTTTTTGTTTCCTTTTCACATGTACTGTACAGCCATCTTGGATATATAAATATATAATAAGAGTACCTAATTTATATAAATGAATGTATATCATTACTTGCTGTGTTTAGCTCTACAACTGTAACTTATTGATGATATGTGAATATTTGGGGCTGATGATATGAAATGAATAAATGTTGTAGAGGTCGGGTGGTAGGCTGAATAAATGTGTGTTGTTTCTTTGCTGAAGGTAGATAAGTGACACAAATGAGTTCATAGAAGTAACGCAGTTTTAATATTCAAAAACCTACCAAAAGATTTTCTTTAAATAACAAGATACACTTTTTACATGTATTTGGTCTTCAATAGAGATCTGAGCAACACCGTACAGCAGTGACAGTGGCAATGTGTTGAGTCTTGCCCCCCTCTGGTGGTCAGCTGTGTTACTGCGTATAGTAAGGGTCGTGAAAGGTTATGAAACATGGTTAAATGACACTTGAATGTTACACGTACATTTGAGTGGGACTACTCAGGGGTAAGTGGGGATTTCTGCAGTGTTAATGATAACAATTAGAGATCAAAATAAAGCATGTACGCCACACATTAGCCTCTATCTTGTATAAGGACAGCAGGACAACTGAAAACATGTCTTCAACATCTCCAAAACACAAAGGTTGTAAGAAGAGCGCTATGACACTACAGCCCGTGTCCTTCACAACAGAACTGCCATAAATAATCAAACCTGGCTTGCTGCTCAAACTGCTTTTGGTAAGATGTACAATAAGATGTACACATCACATCTGAATGGGTAGCCCTTTTCAACTCACTACGGTTTTGCAATAGAAAAATAAATTTGATAAATAACTGGTTATCTGTATTAGTGAGGCTCTGCGTGTTCGTGACAAATCCACTCTGCTTTGCATACTTGGATCCAGTCAAATATATGTAAGTGAGACAGATATAACTGCATGAGTCCTTAAACAGGGGTGTGTGTGTGTGTGTGTGTGTGTGTGTGTGTGAAGAGGCACTATAATGAGGCCTCTGTGGTTGTGTAGGAGCTTTGGAAGGGGGCTGGACTGGATGGTACAGAGCTATCTGGGCTCCCAGGGGTCCGCAGGTTAGTTTTCCGCTTCCCGTTCCTCACTGTAAGTTCCTCTTTGGGCTTGAAGGTCAGAGGCACGAAGCCGTCTGCATCTGCCACAAGCACAATCCACAACGGACCTGGAAAGAAAAACACAAAACTGTTGGCGTTAGGGCCGAGCGATACGGTCAAACACTCCTACCCTGATGTAGATCATTTAGTATCACAAATACAATAAATATTTCATGATATAGCATGTTTAAGAAACATGTTAAACCACTTCAAATGTAGGTTGTGATAGCTGTTTGTTGCTGCAGTGTCTCAGTTTACGACAGTTTAGAAGAGCATTGTGTTTTGTTGCTACAGCAGTAAGCTGCTTTTGTTTAAAGCCTTGTAATCTGACCTAGGCTTTTAATCACTTCCAATTATAGTTTACGCACGCCAACTGAACAACAATGCTAAAATGTTTTGTCTAAGACTGTACAACAAAATATGATATATGTGTAAATGTAAACATTGGAAATGCATTCTGAAAAGGTAACTAACTGCAGATAGTTTGACTTGGACAACACGTCTATCGGATGACTCGCAGGAGACTTCCATCACACCTGCGTTGTGAAAATCGTCACAGGGGGGAGAACTTCCCAAGAGGCCTACAAGTAGTTTCTTAGAAGTGGTTTTAATGTATTTACCCTGTACACACACGGTTAATCTCACAGGGAAGAAGGACGTTTCGAAGGTGAATGGACTTTAAAAGAATGGAGGCATAAAAGGCCGCGCATACCGTAGACCATCTCCACGATAGTTAGGTTGAAGAGGTCTTGGAGGGCCCGCAAACACAGCTTGCCATCACACAGTAACACCGGCCTCCGCTCATCGATGAACACATTTTCCGATAACTGCTTCTGCAAATGCACAAAGCAGGACAAAGTGAGAAAAGCAGGAATACATCAAATAAATAAATGCTATGAGATCAGTTCATCAATATCTTGATCTGATACCTGATAATGGACCGTAACTGTGTTTGTAACACGTTCAACAATGGCAGGTATTTCAGTTTTATTATCTTTAAAGTGCAAATTCTCATTGATTTAGCCTCTCCTGCAAAAGCTGCTCATGACAGAGATTGTAGAAAGAAAACCGATCTCCTCCTCCCTAACTAGGGTTAACATCCCTGCACAGTTACAAATATACAGAGAAAATGTTGAGAGTAAACACTGTACCTGACATGTGACGTTGACATAAGGGGGTTCACAGGCATTGGGGTAGACACTCAGGGCCTTCTTGCCGTTCTGGGTACAATCTTTGATGTCTGTCAGGCACTGCTGTACATCTGCGAAGCGTGTAAAAAGCCTCTCCATGTTGAGAACCAGTTGCTCCAGTGCACGCTCCTTGGTGGGGCCCGGTGTCTTTTCAGGCATAGGCAGCGTCGGGTCTGTGTGGAGCTTGTCAGACGGCTCCAGGCGAGGAGAGCTGGCCCGGCTGGAGTCCCTGCTGGGCTGGCCGGCCACCGCCAGGCTGGTCATGCGGCTGACGTGGTCCATGTCGAAATTCTCCACCGTGATGGAGGAGGCACTGGACGTGGCTCTGTCTGATGCTCGGTCAGAGAAGTCCACAGAGCTGGTGACGGGGCTGGGCTCGCCGCTCCTCACCTCCTCCACCAGCCTACGCCTGTTGCCTGGTGAACGGACAACTCCCCCTCCAGGTAACACCAAGTCCTTAATCCCTGGGCGCTCCCTGTCATTCTTAGATATGTGCTCCGAGTGCCTCCTAATCCCTGCGCAGAAATTAGAAGGGGACTCGTGGCTGTGAGGGGCAGAGGGGGGCGGCGTGGCAGGAATCTCTCCGTCGTGCACCAGCTCTTTGCCTACGAGACGAAGAATATATTTATCTGTGTTTGAAGATGGAAGGAAGACAGGCTCGTTGGACTTCTGCCTGCCCACCATCAACAGCAGCATTCTGTCATTGAGGAAGCAGACTCCTTTGGGCCTCTCGTTTGCCTGCAGCGAGATCTGCTGAATGTTCGGCATGGCAGAGGCTGTGATGCAATACACGAGCACCATGTTGCAAGTGTTGGAAGCCACCGCAACTGTGGAGCCCCGCGGGTCAAAAGCCACAAT
Source organism: Echiichthys vipera (assembly GCF_963691815.1). Lineage (NCBI taxonomy): Eukaryota > Metazoa > Chordata > Actinopteri > Perciformes > Trachinidae > Echiichthys > Echiichthys vipera. The sequence goes on from NC_139844.1 coordinate 22,994,860, forward strand.
ATCTGGAACCAAGATCCCTGGGATGCTGACCTTGCGGCTGGTAGTGACCTTACGCTCATAGGTGACCAGGATGAGGTGCGAGGAGTCCTGGCCAGAGCCCGTCATGGTGTCTCTACGACGGAGGTGAATAAGGGGGCTGGGGTCAGAGCGACGATGCCTTGCCAGCAGTTGGGTGAGGTCTAAAGGGCCTGAGCTGGGTATGTAGGACCTCTCTGATTCAAAAGATCTTCTTCTCGAGTCCAAAAGGTGGTCTTCTTCTGAGCCGTGGCCTTGCAGGGACTCAGCCTCTGACGACATGTCGAAGGCTATGCCGGCATTTAACCCACAGAGTTTATCCAGGGGCAGCTCTGTAGCCACAGCTACTTGAGCCTCCCCCGTGGCCTCGATGGCACAGATGTAGCCTGCCACATCAAATATGGGGCAGAAGGAGCAGGCCACCAGACTCTTATGGATGTCATTCCAGACATAGGAGTGCAGAGAACTTCCTATTGCCACCACCAGGCGTGTACCATCCTTAGTCCAACATGCACAGTGGATAAGTCCGCTACTTTTGATGTCTGCTTTGACTCTCCTGTTGTCCACCCTGACAGAAAACAGCACAGAAGTGTCTTTCTTGGTCAGCACGGCAAGGATGTCCAGTTTAGGATGCCACACACAGCCTTGGGAGATCAAGGGGAAAGGCTCACTCATCTCACAGGTCTGAGTGCACAGCAGCTTGTTCTGCTCAAGCGCACTGAGCTGCAGTTGCCACACGGTAACATGTTTCTTGTGCTGAACAGCGAGCAAGGCAGGGGAGTCGTGACAGCACATCGGGCCCCAAAAGAGCCCGAAGACGTGCTCAAACTGCCCGATGACATTCGTGTCCCCAAAATTCACCTCCCCATTGATGAAGTAGAAAGATGTCAGGCAGACCTGCTTGCCGTCCGTCCACGCTATCCCGTGCACAGGGTGGATGGCTTGGTGTAGAGTGTTGAGACCTGTCCGAAGCAGCTTTGCCTTACCAAGATCCATCCTGGTAGGTATGAAGAAGCTTGTTCAAAGAGAAAAAGAAAAAATATATGACTCAGAAAGTTAACATTGATGACAGGGACATGTATCTGGTCCGCGTTGGTCCTGCACAAGAGTAGCTATTGTTGCCTATGCCTATACCTATTCAGATTAAGAATAGCAAAAGCCTCCCGTGTCTCCTTCCAAGTACATGCCTTAATCCCCTCTGCCTGAGCTGAGGCAGTGGTGACGAACACTTATAGCTGCTTAGGCCTGAATGACCTTAACAACACACCGGTCCTGTTAGGACCTCGGCGCATTAACAATGCTATGTGTTGAGTAGGAGTGTCTCATCACAACATTCCCTCTTTTAGATGTGGGGAAACTGCCATGATCCCTCTCGGCCAATTAGGCCATCCCCTTACCGCGTGTGGATTAAGTTGGTATGAATGTGTATACAGTATATAAATGTGTTTGTATACATGTTATCTGCACATATGAGTATGCCAGCCTTTCTACAAGGTCAACTACGCACAACAACTTTGTCTGAGATCATATTTGATGTTTTACCTTCTTGGGACAGACACTGGAAATTAGCAGGAGCTATAAATGATACATTAGATAATTGTGCAATTCTCTAAGACCTTTTTAATGGAATTCCATTGCTAGGCAACAGCCTTGGTCCTTGTTTACTTCCTGTCAGCTGATTTCATTCACACTCATGGCAACAGGAAATAAACTATTGAAAACTTTAAAAAGGTCGATATTGTGGCTGCCCCTATCAAATAAACTATTGAATTTAATGAAGATTAAAATGATTATATGTATATTTTGTTCCAGAATAAAAATAAATGGATTTAAAAATAGATGTGCGAGTTAAAAATAGATAAATTTAATACTGCAGCATATTAACTTGAATAAGTATCAGACTATAACACCCGTATGGAGAGGTTAAGCTAAATAACTGAATGCTAATTTACATAGACAATATTATAGCTATATATTGGTTAAAACGAGAAGGTTACAAACTTAGCAACCACACAGAAGTTTTCCAATTCATACTCACTGGAAACCAAACGCGTTAGTCAGTTATCCATTAACGTTAGTTAGCTAACTAATATTTAGCTTAAAAGTCCACACAAACATGTCATTTACTCTTCGAGTACCTTATAAAACCCCAAAAACCTCATGTGGAGTCGGTGTGAAGACTGAAAACCACTTTCCCATCGGATAAATCACGTTTCACCGGTTGAAATGTGTCTGAAATGTGCACTGTTTCTCAACCCGGAAGCAAAACTAACTGATGATACCGGTGCATTGTGGGATATGTAGTAACGTTATCAGTGGGATTGTGTTTGCCACTGTGCCCGCCCGAGGGTGCTGCTGCGTGTGTATTGATGTAAAAACAACGGATAGTTTAAAGAAACTAAAACAACTACTATGATAAAAAATAAAGCTAACCAGAAAATGTAAAAAAAATAACGGTCGACGTAAGAATTCCAAACAACTGAAGACGACGTAACGTACGTGGCGTAGTCGAAGATCTCGACGCCGTCTCGTCAGAAAGCAGAAAACATC
>NC_139844.1:23002424-23017424 GCF_963691815.1 Echiichthys vipera
TCTAGCCAGAGCACTACCAAGTGTAAGGCTTTTCATGAAGAGAGAGTCTGGGAGCCAGCCTCAGGAAGGGACGGGCCCTGCTGTATTTTTGCAGAGACCCCACCCATGCTTTGCTGCCCTAAAGAGTGATAACGGAGCATTGATACAAGTGGAGTGTAGGAGTGGTTTTGGATGTCTCTGCTTTCCTACAAGATACAGTCTGACAGCCACGAGAGAGACATTTAGCACCTGTTTAGCCTTGCTCTCTTTATGTATCTCGTAGCAAGAATCGAAAGTAGCATATGACACGATTCATTAGCACGAGGTAACAGTGACATACTGGAATCCACATCTCTGTTAAAAGCAATCCTGCAGAGTATTTGTTTCCACAGGAAACAAAGAGCAGGTGGTGCTCTGTCCATTCTTCCTCCCAGTCTGTTTTAGCCAGTTGCCAGCGTGAATCACTGAACTGTTAACCCCTCTGCTGGCTGCTCCAGTATGGTTGGAGTTGTTAGCTGCTCCTTTTAGCATAACATGCAGGAGCCTTTACCTTTATAGTGTTACCATGTCCGGTGTAGGCTTTTGCATCAACAGTCACCTTAACCGACCATTAAGACTATTTAGTGCAGCGCCCTGAATATGATGCTTATGACTGCCAATCAGTGTTTTTCGCCCGGCACTGCCAGAAGTTGAACCCACTTTCCTGCAGTCGATGCAAGGAGGTTTTCCTCGCTGCTACCCAAACGCCCGTTAGCAGGTGGTAATCGCCTTGGTGTGTGCACTCGATCACTCCATGGTTGGACCCGGACCAGCCCGCTGATATTTGGGCAACTGTGATTCTTGGAAGTGATGGACCGACTAAGTTTAGGAAGAATGAAAGGGGAGAAGCAGTACAGTACCAACATTCATATGACAAGATGACTTCAGTTACTTAGCACACAACTTTAAATGCCAAGTATTCACACTTGTTGAATTGCGACAAGAGAAAGATAAATCAAAGGACTGCCACAGGGCGGCCTCCAAAATGCAGGTGGATGTTGTAGAAAGTATTTTGTTTGGTGCATTCATTTGATCTCAGAATCAGGACATGTATACTGTAATGTAGCCCATTTTCTGGAAACTTAGTTGAGAAACAATTTTTAGATAAAATGCCCAAGAATTGAGCATCTTTTTTTAAATGCAGGGAATAAAACACCTTCCTAAAGTACAGTACGTCAACAGGTTAATGCTGTAAATCAGATTGAGCCATTTATGCCATTGGTGTTATTTTTTAGACTGATACTGATTTCAGTGGGGACAAATTCACAGATCACATATATTTTTTTTTAATCAAAATGAATGGAAATGGAATGAAATAGATCTTTCCTTTTTGGATTGTGCAGTATGTCTATGCAAATGTACTCAGAAAGTTGCTTTCTTGAACAAATAAGTTATTAAAGAATCATTCATTCATTCATCTTCAACCGCTTATCCCGGGGTCGGGGTCGCGGGGGGCTGGAGCCGATCCCAGCTGACATCAGGCGCTAGGCGGGGTCCACCCTGGACAGGACGCCAGTCTATCACAGGGTTATTAAAGAATATTTAACATTAATACATTATTATACGTTATACATACATGTGTTTCGTTGTCAACTAATTCTAGAAATGAACACTGAGAAAATAAAATAGCTACATAAACATCAGTACTTACAGTATGTTCAAAATCAGTCAATTGCTGACCATTTAAACAAAGGACTATGTAATTACACCACTTCTTAATCACCCCAAGCCTCATTTTCAGCACTGCATAAACACCGATACTGATAAAAATTATAGAAACCGATGCGTCAGCGATAGGCTATCGTTATCATATATATATATTAAAAAAATAATAATATAGGTAGCAGAAGGGGTTGGAAAATGATGAACTTGTCTTGTTGACTTGCTCTCTTGGAGGTCAGAAAGTTCACTTGAGTAACACAGCATTGCTTCAAACAGCAGCTTGGATTTCCCTCAAGGGACAGCGGCAAGAGGAAGTCAACGAGGACAGGACGTGCTAAAATAACCGATGAAGAGGAGTGACGAGCCGGTGCCTTTAGTAGCGTTTAACGGCCCAAATGTTATTATCATGTCAGTCCGTATTCTGAAGGAGCACAGTCCTGCACTGCTCTGCCTTTGTTACCCTTTTTTCCCCCTGTGGTCTAGATACAAGCAAGCAATGGCCTAGTTAACTTTAAAAATAATCCACTAAACCAGGCCAAGGCTTCCTGATTCACATTCCCTTTGTTCATTTGCGTAATTGAAACAGACCCAAGATCCTGATAAGAAACCCCTGCAGAATAATTCCTCAGTCTGGAGCCAGAATGAATTTATTCTTTTAATCTCAAAATGCCTCTTTCCAAAACATTAGCTACTGAGGAAAGGGGCGTGCGTTGATCTGGCACCACACTGTGATAAATGACACTAATGAATTAAGGTTGGGGACAGCGCGGTTAGTCATGAGAGCAACTACGCAGATCTGAAAAAGAGCTGTGACGTAAGTGTGAATGTGGTCTTTATTTTGTAAAAGACGATCACGTGTAGTTTCTTGACCAGGTGCTTCACTACTCTCCGTGTTCATGTCGTTTCTCTCTGGCAGGTATGCTGCAGAATGGGAAGAAGTTCGACTCCTCTCGAGACAGGAACAAGCCCTTCAAGTTCAAGATCGGACGCATGGAGGTCATTAAGGGCTGGGAGGAGGGAGTAGCACAGGTAAGAGTGGGACATTAAAGGAGCACTTCACCTGCGAAATGACCATTTGTGTATCAGTTACTAACCCAGTGTTGCCTTGAATTCATAAAGAACTTTTTTGTCGCATGCCTTCACAGTGAACGGAGAATAAAAAAACATTGCATTGAAGTAACAGGGGACCACGGTTAACAACAGCAAAACAATATTTAGACATTGGTTTCTAGACTCTCACACAACTCGTGCAGTATAATCCCAGTCCCGTTTATCCAGTTATTTCACAGTACTTCACAAACTCATGCATTTTCACTATAACCTTACTATTGAAAACACTAACGCTACTCGTCTCAGATGTTGTGAGTGTCACTGTTTATGTGGAAGTGTTTGAAATAATATGCTTTTAGTGAAATTGCATGCTTTTGGGAAGAACTGACCATACAACTAAATAAAAGCGATTGGATTATACTGCACGAGTTTTGTGAGGACAGGTGCTTTGGCTAGTGATAGACAGATACATCGGCCGATAGTTGCGTTTTTTTATGTGTATCGGTATCTGCCGGTGAGGGCTGCTGTGTTTTTTCCCATTATTATTTATAGGACGGCGTTCACAGGAAGCTCCATATTGCTGGAGAATGCTTTTTTAAGTCCAATAAATGTTCCTTTTTTTAAATTAATACTTACAACATTTGTTATCATCATTGTATAATTATTATGATGTAAATTGAGGGAGCAAAAGTAGTATCGGCTCAAGGAAAATGGTTGCAACGGCTAAGGCTCATGAAAAAAACGGCATCGGCATCAGCCCTGAAAAAAATCTGTCGATCCTTAGTTTTGACATAGTTTGGTTTAAAGGGATCATACCGACCTGTTTGTAACTGCTCTTATTCTTGTCGGACTCGTATTGTTCTGTAACTTTACAGTAAACAAAAAGAGAATCTGCTAAGCAAGAGAATACTCCTCCCCAAACTACAAACCTTTTTTCACCACATTGTATGCCTATAGAGGGGTATGGGATGGTATAGGCTTCGGTTGGAATATCACTTTAATTTAACAGAAGAAACGACCAAACTTTGTCCTTTTCTCAATGCCATTGATTCCTTATTGTCGGTCATCCAGGTGTAAGTGTCTAGTGACATGAATACGATGCAATTTGCAGTTGCAACGGTAAATGTTTGGCTGTCAAGTCACTAATCATGAATGTAGTGTTTTCCCTGAGGAACCCTGAACAAAGCGGCACCATGCAGAAGACAAAAGAAACACAGTGTTGGCTGTAATGTATCTCTCATCTCAAGCAAATTTGATGTCACTAGGTGTTGAATTTTATACTCTAGTGCAAAGAACAGAAACCAGTGCTGTGCAGGTGATCTTAACAGCATAACAAAGAGCATCAGCAGCGTACTCTGTCACTCAGGTTTTCCTTCTCTCCTGTGCTTCAGATGAGCCTGGGCCAGAGGGCGAAAATCACCTGCACACCAGATATGGCTTACGGAGCGACAGGCCACCCCGGGGTCATCCCCCCGAACGCCACACTTATATTCGACGTGGAACTGCTCAAGCTGGAGTGATGCCCGGGGTTCGATCGAAAGGTTGAAGCTTAACGAGGCGTCGTTCACCACAATCTGTTTCCACAGAGAGACCATACTCGGCTGCTGCCCCCCACCATCCACCTACTCTTCTTTGATTTCTACTCTTCTTTAGTTCAATATCTAAACGTATCTACTGCTGCTTTGTTGCCATCTTGTCATAATAGATCCTGCAAGAAAAAACCTACATCACGCAAGACTTTTACACACGCACGCACGCACACACACACACGCACACGCACACACAAACACGCATCACAATTCGGTTTCTGTTTGTTAGTCATGTTTTTATGTTAGATTTCATTTGAAGTTGTACATTTTGTTGACCCATGAGGAAATCAATCATCAGATAAAAAGTCGTACCACATTGCAATCAAAACGTATACTGCCTTACAGTTTCAACGACAGAGGAAGGGCACGTACGTTGAAAGTACATCACTTCCGCTCCGTAGCTTAACTGGGCATTATATACCACTGTCTGCATTGCCACTTTGATAAAGGTTTGTCCTGCTGAATGCTCTGAATGATGCCGCTACGTGTAGTATATTTTATATCCCTCATATACGTTTACCGCAAGTGTACCCTATCCAGTCTAACCCAATCCAATACTGTACAGAACTCAATGAGAGCCATCGCGACAAAGACAGTTTATCGACCAACTATTGAATAAAAATGGCTTGTATTGTATTGAGAAGTCTGTGTCCTGTGTGTGATTTATCAGTGATAATAGAAATTATGAATGAGTTACAGTATGTTTGACGGCATCTCAGACTGGGGCTCCTGCAGCGAGATCACCTAATGGCAGAGTTTATTAAAAGGAAATGCACACCCGCACACTTTGGCTGAGTTTGAATTATTCATAGAAATGAATGAATGAATGCTTTATTTTGAAAATGTCAAATAACAAAAACACGACATTAAGTTAACGTGCAAAAAGAATATACAGTCAATGATATGAACAAGAAAAAGCTTATTCAATCCTACCCCATGTCCACTACTATGTAATATTAATCATAATGAATGGCTTCATATTTATACCATATCCTATCTTTAACACATTAACACAATTTGCCACGTGTGTATATAAACATGACAAAAAGAAAACATATATATCATATATATATACATGATGGTGCCTTCTGCCTTGGTCCTGCATGACACTTCCTGTTGTTATTATCATTATTACACATATATACTATCATTAGTCGTATAAATTATACAATTTGTAGCCATAAAAACACCATCAGTGATATATCTCATTGTATCACAGCTGTTATTACCACTACTCATCTTTGATCCCATTTACCACCATAATTATTATTATTGTCATAAATCCCCTTAGCTGTACCTTTTTCTACTATTCTACTATAATAACTGCCATAACATATAAGTCATATTCACATTACTATAGATATTACTATAGTTACTGTTACTTTTGTGGTTGCTTGCATCTCTGGAAGTGTCTCTCTGTCTGTCTTTGTCTCTCTCTGTCCATCTGTCTGTCTTTTCACATTGAGTGTGGACTATACCTACTCTGTAAGGTGTCCTGACAAAACTTTTGTTATGATTTGGCACTGTAAATAAACTTGAATTGAAAAAAATATATAAATTAAATAAATAAATAAATATACCCTTATGCTACATAATGAAGTTTGTTGTTCCATATACTTTGTAGGATGGATACTATTAATCACAGTGCATACTTAGTACTTATATATATATATATTTATTTATATATAAATATATTATGTTGTATTATTATATCTAAATATATAGATATATATTTATATGTAATAATACAATATCATTTATCTATCTTATATTTATATATATTAATATATATATATATATATATTATATTGTATCATTATATATAATATAGTTATTTATATATATAATATTATATATATATATGTATATATATGTATAAGTATTAAGTATGCACTGTGATTAATAGTATCCATCCTACAAAGTATATGGAACAACAAACTTCATTATGTAGCATTAAATACCAGAACTATAATAATAATAATAATAATAATAATAATAATAATAATAATAATAATAATAATAATAATAATAGGAAAGTACTAACAAGAGCTGATGTTGCTTATCTCTATGAAATTCAAAAATCTTGGATCTCGTATTTACTTCCGGTGTCGAAGGTCAAAGTTGACGGGCGCTCGCTATTGGCTGACTGCTCGTGTTATGAAACTTCATTGGATAGACGGACACACGCCTTTCGTCCATCTATAGCACCACAACAGACAGGCAAGGTCAGGAAATGATGTTCAAACATGGGAAAATGTGCGCTTTAAAGTGTAACTGCGAGCCCACAGAGTGTTTACTGTTTGCGGAAATGTATTTAGTTCATTAAACTAATGCTAACAGTTCAAGCTAGCACCCACGGTTAGTTAGCAGCGCTCAGCAGCTCAAATGTAGCTTAACTTACCTTATGTCACTCGCAGGTTTTTCGTTTTTACTGTTAATTGGAAATTGTAAAAGTTTATAGTATTATGTCCGTATGGGTTTAATCATCCTATGTCTATTTGACTTTTCTAAAATACGACATTGGCTAGTTCAGCTGCTACAATGCTAAACTAGCTCATGTTGACGTTGTCGAGTGTTACAACAATGTCACCTGTCAAGTGTCAATATCACGCTGATATGCTACAAGATATTTTCAAGGACATGTGATTATATAGCCTACCTCCAAGTCAATTTAAGTTGTATTTATTTATTCACTTTGCATGTAATGTTTTGTTTTGAGTATTTAAGTACTCTTTCTTAACTTTACTAATGTTATGCCACCATTATGTAAAATTGAAATGTTCATTGAAAGGAAAATGACTGCCTTTATATATATAGCGGAGTTTAAAATTAGACAACAAAGTATTAATACTTGATCTTTTCTGAAATATTGTTATTTCTCTATAGACCTTTTCAACGGAGTTCCATTGCTAGGCAACAGCCTCCGTCTTTGTTAACTTCCTGTCAGCTAATTTCATTCACGTTCATGCAACAGGAAACAAACTTGAACACATTTAGAATGATTATGTTTACAACTTTCAAAAGGTCTATAGAATATCTGTTGTAGCTATGCCACTGCTGTCCTAGCATGTTTTTTTTAAATAATCAAGGCACGTCAACAAAAACCTTTATTTTGTAGAATAGCAGTGAGCAAAATAAGAGAACACTTTCAGATCCTTCCCAGTTATTGGTGATGTTCTTGCATTTGGTGACAATTTACTCAATTATTGGACATTATCTGGCAGCTCTGCTGGTTACTTTGCAAGATGGCGAGCTGCTCTAAGGCGACTGAAACCCTGAGACAGCAGGTTGTTCAGATGAAGGCCAAAGGGACGACTCTCTCAGCCATTAGAGAGAGGTCAGGCGTTCACGGTCTGTGGTTTCAAGAATATTGAAACTTTACAAGGACACAGATTCATTCAAGGACGCACTCACACTGTCCATCCGTACTGTTCCCCGGGCTTTAGGGTACTTGCCCCCCCCCCCCCCCCCCGTCTCCCCCCATGGGCCAGGCCCGTTTGTACTCACACTACCTGGGCCTCTGTGAATGCTTCTTGCTGCCTATACGTCATCACGCCGTAACACGTCACACGCATTGATGACGTCATGGCGATGCGTTGCTTTGTTTACAAATCTTTCCAGAGTTTTATGGGTCGACCAAATTTGCAGTAAACACTTCACCTCCGCATCACACCAATGTGAACCTTTCACCGCCGTTGAATGAAATGTCCGTGCATGGTCCCTCCTTCTTTTTTCTATGTCCAAACAGGCGCACATAAAATGACGCCAGAACCTCTCGTACGCGTGCGCACACTGTACATGTGCAAACATGCTTTACAAAAGCCCACCTCTCCCGTGCCTAGACGTGGTACGGTTGCAGTCACACTGGTCAAACGAACTAGACTTTAGCCTTGAAACGTGCTTGGGCACGGTACGGATGGACAGTGTGAGTGCGCCCTAAGTCCCTCAAAAAGGCCGGTCGTTTATGTAAAACAAGTGCACGAGAGGACAGGATCATGAGAAGACTGTCAATGGGGAATCGTTCAACACTGCAGCTGGAGTTTCTCGCCAGTTCAGTGCTGAACAGAGCAAGGATCTGTCTCGACACACGGTTTCTAGTTGTTTAAGACAATTTGGACTGAAAGCCTACTCTGCAGTGACCAAACCTCTCATCAGCAGAAAGAATAAAAAGGCTAGACTTGCCTTTGCTGAGGAGCATGTTGTGTGGACAGAGGAGAACTGGTCCAGAGAGACTACAGCGATGAGAGTACGCTCAGTTTATTTGTGTCTGATGGGAAACATTTTGTTCGGCGTAGGACTGGGGAAAGATTGTGGTTTGGGGGATGTTTTCTGCAGCAGGAGTTGAGCCTCTTGTACAGCTACATGGCAGGGTGAATGCAAATGTTTATGTGAACCTCTTCTGTTCTCTAATCCTGATCTCTATATCTTCACATCTGTTCCTCATTGTCGACCTCAGGTGATCGATGTGCATTGGATTGAGTCATCATTAAGCATGCTGACTGCACAGAGGGCATGTGCAGCGATGGCTGCCCGGCGCCTGGTTACAGCTTCTATCTCCTCAGCCCACACACACCGCTCGCTGATCCACACTTCCACACCGTGTCAGGAGCAGGATGAGCTGCATCCTGAATGGGCCAGTCTCGCTAAGAAACAGCTGAAAGGGAAGAACCCAGAAGATCTCATCTGGCGCACACCTGAGGGACTCAACATCAAACCCGTGTATACAAAAGCAGACTCGGCTGACAGGCCAGATGAATTGCCAGGAGTATTTCCCTACACTAGGGGGCCCTATCCTACCATGTACACCTACAGACCTTGGACTATCAGGCAGTATGCTGGCTTTAGCACCGTGGAGGAGAGCAACAAGTTCTACAGAGATAACATTAAAGGTAGATTTTGTTGTTGTGTATGTTTACATTTTTAGCTGAAACACTGTAGATTAAAACCAAAGTGAAAACCCATCCTTAAAGATAACGTACAGTAGTATGATACATGATACTTGTGCATTTATTAACATTTTCTTATCCTATAATGGCAGTATGGGTTTTGTTCAACACACAACATCTGGCGTTTCAGTTATAACCCTTGCATATACACAAAAAACAGGGGTCTGAAAGAGGTGAAGTGATAAGTTCGGATCTATCAAAACAAACTTAAGAATATGCACAGTTAAATCCAAGTACAGTAAACATAGAGAGAATCTGCTAAGCAAGAGAATACCCCCCCCGAAATAACTTTTTACACCACCTTTGATGCCTATGGAGGGGTAGGGGATGGTGTAGGCTTTCGTTGGAGTATCCCTTTAATAGAAGAAACGACCAAACTTTGTCTTCTGCTGTTTATAATGAGGCCTCTCACACATTTAATTACCAGCTGTGGCAGAGACGCTGATATTTTTCTCACCCTGTGGGTCTGTCTGTGTGTGTGCCACCATGGAAGAATGCAGTCCTGGAGACACCTATTGCAGCAGGAACTACACCAGTGGCTGTTTTAGTATTTTGCCTGGTGGTTGTTACTGTGTTAGTGTGGCAACTGTGCTAGATACAGTCACAAATCTCCACAGGTGTGTAGTTGAGATCGAAATTAAGGCTGCGTACGATAATCTTTGTGATCCGAGCAAAGGGGTGGGAAGCAGGGAAGGCCCCCCCCCCCCCACATTTTTTCTCCCCTGGCCTGATTTGGTGTTGTGGCTTGTGTGATTCTTTTGCAAGATTGCCTCTAGTTACACTTAATAGCAAACGTTATTTATAAAAGCACTGTCTCTCTGAGAAGCAAGTGTGAACGACACTCACACTGAGCTGAAATAAAACAGGTGCACATAAATTAGGTAGTTTCTTTCCTTCAGGGGGTCGGGGCGTCCATCTGGGAATGGTAGGGGAAACACTAAGGGTAAAAGTACACAAAGGGAGAAAAGAGGTTGTCTTTTGCTGTCTCAGTTTACCGTGTCGTGTCTCTCATTGCAGCTGGACAGCAGGGTCTTTCCGTGGCTTTTGACCTCCCGACACACCGTGGTTATGACTCGGACAACCCCCGTGTCCACGGAGACGTCGGCATGGCTGGCGTTGCCATAGACACAGTTGAAGACGTGAAGATGCTTTTTGATGGAATCCCGTTGGAGAAGATGTCCGTTTCAATGACCATGAATGGAGCAGTTATCCCTGTGTTGGCAATGTTTATAGTGACGGGAGAGGAGCAGGGCGTGCCTAAAGCCAACCTCACCGGCACGATTCAAAATGACATTTTGAAAGAGTTTATGGTACGCAACACCTATATTTTCCCCCCAGAGCCTTCCATGCACGCCATCGCCGACATCTTCGCTTATACCTCCAAGGTAATCCTAACTTAAGTCACTTTATAGGTAATCTGCTTGTATCGTGCTTACTGTATTCCATGTTTTTTTAATGTGCTAACCATGATATTGGGAATTTGAATGATTTGTATGACTCTTCATGTTTCCAGCACATGCCCAAGTTCAACTCCATATCCATCAGTGGCTACCACCTTCAGGAAGCCGGAGCTGATGCCATCCTGGAAGTAGCCTACACCATCGCTAACGGCCTGGAGTACTGCCGCACTGGTCTGAAAGCAGGCTTAACCATCGATGAGTTTGCCCCAAGGTACAAAATATTAAGATCCTACTGCGTGTTGAGGAGACCCATTTTAATTAACATACTTGTAACTTGCCGCTATGGCCAGATAATGCATGTTTTAAATATTTGATTATATATTTCCCCAGTGCACACACCACAAAGGCTCGCGTTATTACTGCTAATAATCATGAAAGTAGAGCCAACGCAGTAATGGAGTTATGAGCTCCTTTGCAATGTTTCAGATTCTAGAGAGAGAATAAATGTGAAATATGCACAATAAGAATAACACAGAAGACAGAGAATGAGAATGTTTGGTTGTTATCAAGCATTAAATTAATAACGGCAGAAGGGTTTTAAACATTAAAGCACTCCATACTGTGTGATCCTTCCTTTGAAATTTGATTGAGGTCCTTTGAGGCACAGAAATGAGTCCAACATTTAAGTGTTTGTGCATAATAAGTATCCAATCAGTGCGGGAAATTCTGTTTAAAAATACAACAAAAATACTCCAAATCAAGCCCAAGATTAGGGATACAAGATGTCAACCATGAGACCTGCATCTAAGGTGCGACTTAGCTCTTAGCACCACCCGTGTCAGTAGATGGTGTCACGGGTTTATTGACAGTGACTGCATTCACTTTACGCTCATTCCTTTTTGAGCACGAGCTGTCAGTCAATAACGCTCCACTTCAGTACTTCACTCAGGCGCTGACTAAATGTCCAGTTCTCATGGAATCTCCCGAATACTTAGATCTGCCATCCGTGATGTCGGTCTGTTATTAATATCCCTCTGATGCTGTACATGTTTGACTAATGCTTAATAACTAGCAAACAAAATACCATCCTCTTTATTTGTTGAACCACCAGATGGGACTCAGACTCAATCAATATATAATTAAAGCCAGATGGAAAGGCTGCTAGTCAAATCAACAGTTAGTCATTTATGCAAACACTTACATTGAGCCCAACACCAAATGTGTAATATTGATGCCTAATTTTCCTTTATAAATAGGCTGATTGGAGGTTTGAGAGTTTAACATTTCTCTTAGCATCTCACTTTATTTCTCTCTTTCGAAAAAAAAAACAATAATAATGTGTGTGCTGCCAGGTTGTCGTTCTTCTGGGGCATTGGGATGAATTTCTACATGGAAATTGCCAAACTGAGGGCAGGCAGGAGGTTGTGGGCCACGCTCATTAAAGAGAACTTCCAGCCCAAGAACGCCAAGTCTCTGCTCCTGCGCACACACTGCCAGACTTCAGGCTGGTCTCTCACTGAACAAGTAAATACAAGTTGGAGTTTAAATGTCTTTTCAAACGTATAGAGATCAAACTCAGACATGTCAAATGAACACATAGTAATTAGAACATTCCCCTGTCGACCCTCCCCTAAGGATCCGTACAACAACGTGGTCCGCACAGTGATTGAGGCCATGGCAGCGGTGTTCGGTGGCACCCAGTCTCTCCACACCAACTCGTTCGATGAAGCTCTGGGCTTGCCCACAGTGAAGAGCGCTCGCATCGCCAGGAACACCCAGATCATCATCCAGGAAGAGTCGGGCATCCCCAAAGTCGCCGATCCCTGGGGCGGTTCGCACATGATGGAGGCTCTCACAGATGACGTCTATAACAAAGCTTTGGAGGTTTGTCGCAGGGACGAAGGAGCAACAGTCTCAGCTTTCTAGCAAAAATAATCAGACTTTCTTACTTTGATGTTGCCGTAACGACTTGCTGATTGCTCTTTGGGGAGTTGTTGGGTTTCTATAAATCACAGAATGTGGTCTAAACCTAACCTGACAATCGCCAGATGACTTTTGCTCCGCCTTGCTTACGCCTTGACTCCCCCTAGCTCCACTAAACCATCAGGGATCGCTCCATTACAGAGGGATTTTAGGGTCCGCAAGGGTTCTCCAGTTTCCTCCCACAGTCCAAAGACATGCACGTGTTAGCTTAATTGATGACTCTAACATTGCCCGTAGGTGTGAATGGTTGTCTGTCTCAGTTCGTCTCTATGTGCTCTGCGATAGACTGGCGTCCTGTCCAGGGTGTACCCCGCCTCAGGCCCAATGTCAGCTGGGATCGCCCACCGTTCCCCTCAGTGTCACAAGTTGGTTTCGATGTGAGTTGTTGAAGTTGCACGTCAATAAAGATGACGGAAAAGTGGTTTATCCAATCATATGCAGGGACTTTTGGTAAGGCCCAGCCTCCTGAAATCACTTTGCTATGGAGCGATCCCAGATGTATGAGTGAAGCAAGGTGGAGCGAAATACTTCTGGCGAGAGTCAGGTTGGTCCAAACCTACTCTATATGAAAAGTGTCCTGAGATAACGTTTGTTATGATTTGACACTATAAATATAATATAATTTAATTGAATGTGTCCATTTTTCCCCCCAAACTCACTTTTCATATACAGCTAGGGGCTCGTTTAATTCTCCTTTAAATACTGTTGTTAATGAGAAATGTTTACCATGTTCTCTTGTGAGATAAATGTTATTTTACACAAAGTTAAATGTCTGCAGAAGTAGCCCATCATCAGTGAGTCACTCTTTTACAAGCTGTGTTTTCCTCTGTCTAGTTCATTAAAGAAATCGAGGAGATGGGAGGCATGGCCAAAGCTGTGGCAGAGGGCATTCCTAAGCTTCGCATTGAGGAATGTGCTGCTCGAAGGCAGGCCCGCATTGACTCAGGTACTGTGTGAAGATCATAAGCCTTGTTATAAAGCCTCACGCTCTTTTATCTTTTTAGCTGCTTCCGTTGCCTCCAGTACTTAGAGATCTGTACTTCTGAGCTGCTGTGAAATGTCAAGGGGAGGTTTCATTTTTGACATCAAGTGAAGCGCACAACTCCTTCATCCTGCCTGAAATGGTCACATTTCTCTGCGTTTGGCGTGCAATATACTGGGCCTTTCTTCTGCACACAAGACACTTCACCATGTAGCGTCATGAATCTGCCTGCACAACACGGGGAAAATCAGCTTCTCTGCCTCTGTGCTGAGATTATAATTGGTCTGGTGGAATTACAGCCAGTTGCTGAAGCGTTCGTATAACTGTGAGACACTTTGCGTGGGTGCAGGACGTGGAAAATGTTGGAGGCATGTGACAAAACTGTCTGTTAAAGGTTAATGACATGTTTTGGGATTGGGATGGGATTTCTCCCTTTTTTTGGATAATTATAAAAAATAAAGTATATTAACTCTGGGATGTTTTGTTCAGCAAGATAACCTTTACAAAAGAACACCACTTTTATGATTCTTAAAGCTTAAACGCAATCGGCAGAATTAAAAAGCCGACGTTAGATTAACAAAACTACACGGCAATCGCATGATTACGTCACCACCTCTGGCTTCCAACTGATTCAGCATGTTCACCAGGGTTGTAGTCTCAATGAACCACTTGTTAGAAACCAGCTTTTTTGAGGCACGTAAAAGCTTCAAAATGCATGAGTAGTTGTTTAGTGATGTATTTTATTTTGTAGAAGAAAATTCTTATAGTTCTTATAGTATATAGAAATAGTGCAAAAATACTAATTTCCATCTTTATGACTCATTCCTGCAGCACTCTATAGGTTTAACTGTACGAGTTTACCTTATTCTTGGTCTAGTTTTTTGGTTTTTTTTTAAAAGATTTTTTGGGGCAGTTTACCAAACCTTTTATTATTTTAGGACAGACAGGAAATGGGGTGAGAGAGAGGGGGGGAGACATGCAGCAAAGGGCCGCAGGTCGGAGTCAAACCCACGGCCGCTGCCTCGAGGACCTTCAGCCTCTTTACATGAGGCAACATGCTCACCGCTCAGCCACTGGCAGCCCCTATTTTTTTTTTTTAAGAGTACCTTCACATCCTGAGATTTCTGCTTTTGCTAACAGTAGTGTTTAAAATTCTCACTATGCTACATCTTTTTTATCTCTGTTCCATGCCTTTTTAAAATCACGACAGTCTTCTACTGTACATTCATGAGTTTAAACTTTGAACCTGTTGAGGTCAATACTCTTGGTTATGAAAAGTTTTAATGTGGAGTCAGGTTAGATCACTTTCTGAAGTCAAGGTGAAATTCATACAAAGCATTTGCATTAGAAAGGATTCACTTGTGTCCTGC
>NC_139844.1:23022424-23254924 GCF_963691815.1 Echiichthys vipera
CTTTAGTTTCAAAAACTAAATGTAATTGTCATATTGTTTCTTCCTATTGTTTGTTATACTTCACCAAGATCTTCTCAGATGACCTCTGAAAATGTTACATACAGTAGGAATACCAGATGACCAGTGTGATTTTTTTTTATTATTATTATAAAGCAGGTCAAGGTGTTATTTAAAGAAGGTGAAAGTATCAAAACGCTCAATACACAGAGAAACACACAGCTCACATACAGAAACTGTACGTTTACATGAGCTGTCAGGACTTCTGTGCGGTTGTGATGTCACAACCGTACGTTACAAAGGTAGAAAGTGCCTCTACAGTGCTGTTACAGTCATTCCCCGGCTCTAGGGATGGTGCAAACATACCCGAAGCCTGGGAAATGCTGACCAATCTACATATAGTAGATTACATAGTATATTAATACAGTATGACAAAAAAATGAATGTTTGAGTGTAAGCCTGTTGCAATATAAACCCATAAACCCAAAGTATTCGTTGGAAGATTGATGCCCTGAATTATTATCATCATGAAAAAAAACCCATACTGAGGAAGATGCTGCCTGCTGCTTCTTATTCAGATGTTCTGTGGGTGAAATAACCGATGCCATGAAGAAAGTGTTTGGGGAACACAAGGCCAGTACCAGGATGGTGAGTGGTGCTTACCGCAGCGAGTTTGGGGAGCATGAAGAGATCTCCAGGACCCACAATAGGTAGAGAATAAACCTAATACGCAGCTTTACAATCATAATCTACAGACTTATTGCTCAACTGGTTGAGATACATTTCCCTACCTATGTTTGTTTTGTTTTTGTTTTTAAATCTCAGAGTTGCAGATTTTAAGAAGCAAGAGGGCAGGAACCCTCGACTGCTGGTGGCAAAGATGGGGCAGGATGGTCATGACAGGGGTGCCAAAGTCATCGCCACAGGGTTTGCTGACCTGGGCTTTGATGTGGACATCGGGCCACTGTTTCAGGTCAGAGTCTGACAGCTCAGTTCTGGAGAATTAGTTGCGAATACCCAAAAATGTAAAAGCCAAGTGATTATGTCAGCAAGAGTACAGTATCTTCCCCTCAGGCAGAGTGATAAATAGGAATAAAAGCCTCGACAGCTGCAGTAGCTGTTTATCACGTCACCAATGAGGCAAGAATTAGCTGGCTCGTGCACCCTGCGGTCCATCTACCTCACACCCCACCGCTAAGAGACCTCGCCAGGACTAATCTTCAATTAGCGGCTGTAGAAACTCAAATCATCCATCACAGACGGCAGTGCCAGGGTTCAAGTACGTTTAGGGGTTGGGACATGCTGAAGGGCAATTATTTTCCATAGCATTTTAAAGAAATCACATGCTGCATACAGATACAGACTGTTTTTTGTTGGTTGGTCGATTTGAGGGTACACAAGTTCAAACATTCTCTTCTCTTAAAATGAATTATAAAGCGGTTCAGGACATCATATGAGTGCAGCCATGTAATGTGGAACATCATGTTCCATAAAACTGTGGTGATTGTATTGATCCTCTGTGCTGCCGGGTTGTAGAAGTGTGCAAAGCATCCACATTTAGCCCAAAAATACACTTAATACCTTTTTATTAAAGTCTTCACTACATATACTATGTGAATCTGGACGGACATGGATGTAAACTGCAACTTGACTCGTTGGTGGAGGAATACATCTGCAAGGTGGTAATTCTAGTTTCTCATGTTTGGTAATGCCTTGTGTTTCCATGCCTGACCGTCTGAACAGACTCCCCTTGAGGTTGCTCAGCAGGCGGTCGATGCCGACGTGCATTGTGTCGGGGTCAGCACGCTTGCCGCAGGACACAGGACCCTGGTCCCAGAGCTCCTCAAGGAACTACGGAAGCTCAACAGGCCAGATATTCTGGTCATCTGTGGAGGCGTCATCCCACCACAGGTAACCTTCGATCTTGTTGTCCTGTTGTTGTATGACATTTAGTAGACCTCCATCTTGCTTTGCTCATCTTTCACTGTCTCTTAAATCCCCTCTGGTTTAGCCTTCCCAAAGAAACCCCTTAATGTCACAATCCACAGAAACAGACAGAGCAGTGCATTTTTAACTGTATTTGGAAAGATAACGTTTTAAGCTAGGCTTGACATTTGTCAATGTCAGTAAAAGCATCAGATTTTCCTGTGTGAGGCCTTTTCTTTCAATAGTTTTATAACTGCTCCATAAATGAATTGTAAAAAGATCTTCTAGATAGACTTTTTTGCTAAGCAAGCCCCGCTGGGATAAGACAAAATATGTCTTATCTTGAAAAGCAACATGAACTTATAAGTCATTTTTTATAAATGTAACGTTTAATGTTATAAAATGTATTATTTATTTGATATCTAATGACACTACAGTGACAAAGAAACAGTGACTAATGGATTGCAGTTGGGTGTTAACTAAATAAATGAGACCATCAGTGCGATGATTGGCTGTTTTTATTTCTGTTATTTTCTATTCTAAATGTTGCCACACCAGGTCAGATACAGTTGTACGCCATTACGTAGGTCTAGTCATTAATGAGATTACGTTGGTTTATAACTCAACAGCACTTAAATGTGGATTCTGTACAAGTTCAAGAACCATTCTTATGCATTTTCTGAGTCGTTTGCCTTTA
The DNA here is from genome assembly GCF_963691815.1 of Echiichthys vipera. Lineage (NCBI taxonomy): Eukaryota > Metazoa > Chordata > Actinopteri > Perciformes > Trachinidae > Echiichthys > Echiichthys vipera. The sequence goes on from NC_139844.1 coordinate 23,025,045, forward strand.
TTTTAGGCACAAAAAGAAAAATTTGGCTGGTAAAAAAAACACTGTGGCAGGTGGATTTCAAAATCCACCTGCCACAGTGGCTGGTGGCCAACAAAGTTAACTACAGGCCCTGCTTTCAGGTAATAACCTGCATAGCCTCCAGGAAAACCCTATGGGGCCTTACTGGGAAAGAACACATATAAGCCGATAAAATGTCATCCTGCTACCATGTGGACGAAGAATCAATCTGACATGGTGATCATCATTAACATCATTAGGATGCCCCTGAGTGCGTCCAGCGCAGTCTCATTTCCTGCTTCCCTGTTCCTGTCAATCTTAATGTTTGTCTGAAAAATACATTTCATCCCTTTCCTTTAGGGATTGCTCTAGTTGAATGTGGTGCAGCATAATGACGGCATCACACCGGGAATGTGCACGTCGTTCTCTGACTATGTGAATAAAGCTGAACTTCTCATTAACTGCATCTCATATAAACCGTGGTCCGCTTCTTTGTGCACGCAGGACTACGAGTTCTTGTACCAGAGTGGCGTGTGCGCCATCTTCGGCCCTGGGACCAGGATCCCACAAGCTGCGGTGGAGGTAATCGACAACATTGAGAAGAGTCTGGAAAACATCCGGCAGGCCATGTGAACTGAGACTTAAAGAACTGTCTATTCATGATGCGTCGAGAACCAAGCCACAAGTCGGAGCTCACTCCTCTGTACATAATCAGTTTGTTCTTTTGCATAAGATTGTAAAAAGGATATAAATAGGTCATTCCCCCACTGTGAGAACACAGCATGCACAGCAGCAGTGGTAATGATTATAAACCTGTTGGGGTGGCACGGTTGTATTAACATTGCATTCTACTGTATGTGTATGAAATTTAATTTGAACAGTATCCCCTCAGCTTGCAATTTTCAGTCCTTTAACTTCACAAAGTGTTTAGTTCTGTTAATTGCCGGTATCACTGACGACCTAAAGAAATCCGGTCTCACATCACCTCTTCAGTTGGATACATGGTGATTACAGCATGCCTGTGTGTGAATTGCAGTGGCTGCATATTCAATAGGAAGTACTGCAGTATTTCTGGCAGAAATTAGACTATATTAGGCTTTTCCCACACATTTTTGCTGCCTTTAAATGCCTTTTTTTTTTAAATAGTCAGCTGGAGATTGACAGGGAATGGGAGAGAGGGGGACACCATGCAGCAAAGGTGTTGAACCTGTGTTGCCCCTGCTGCGGTGAGGACTTTAGGCCTCTTTTTTACGGGCGCCTGCTCTAATCACTGGTATAAATCATTGAGTACATTTAATCAAACTAGGATATGCTAAAAACAAAAACAACATGCACCGTGTGATAGAAACCTTGACTTGAAAGGAGCAGAGCAATGGTTTTGGAATCAGAGATTTAACAGTATAGCACTACAAACCTACTTCGAATGTGATACTTTTGTGAAATTTATATGTAATTTTCAATGAAATAGAGGATGCCGATACAGTAGTCTCAGTGCGGCATTAATACAAAAGTAGAAATTCCCATTCAAACCAACCACTCCCCTTGGGTTTTATGATAACCTATATCATCTTGAAAGTGGCCTTCTGTTGTCTTGATCTCTCTCTCTTCTCTTGCGTCATGTATAATTCATCCAACTTCTTGTCAAAGATAAAAACCATGGAGCAGTGACTGTAGTTTATCTGGGAATAGTATTTTTCTACTTGTGGTTCTGAATCAACACCAGAATTCAGAATTCAGTATCCTTTGGTCTAAATAAAGTGTGTGAACTATGGAAACGTGACTTGGGTCTGAAGATTATGTGAATAACAGGAACGTGTCTGCTCATTTTCAGTGCAGCACCTCCTGTTTTCTTGATGCTATACTGGTGCGGGTCATGCTCTGGGAGCCGGGTCAGGGTGTACATTACACTAAGATGCCAGTGTTGCTGGGTCAGTCCACCACGGTTCACACTGAAATAGCTCAACTATTGGATGGATTGCCCTGTAATTCAGTATAGACATTCATGGCCCTCTTACTGTAGGATGAACTGTAATATCTTTGTTCTTACTGAGTTATTTCATACTTTACTTTTATCGGTTTGTTTTAGTGGAACATAGATCAACAGAAGAACTTAACAGAGAGGTCAATACAGATATGTAGTGTATCATTAGTAGTCAGCTTTGTGTCATGGGTTACCACAGGCACAGAAGGAAGAAACTGGCAGGAAACCAAGTACAGCAGAGATTATTTCAGCTCCACAGTAATTACAGTAAAACTATTTTACAAGCTACGAGCAAAGGTTTGTATATGACCTTTATACATATATATATACAGTCTATGACTGTATTTTTCATACAGTCATAGACTGTATGAAAAATGGACGTAGCATACCCATTGGGGTCCGTTCTCTCAACTTGATCTAATCGTATTCGCCCACAGGAGTCGCCATCTTGTCAGACTTCGACTCCACCTTTCCTCTTACCAAAAAAGAGCATGTATTTGACGTGGGGGGGGGGGGGGGGGTAGATACGTCCATCTGGCTGACGTTTACCTTTGTGGAGAAGTGGCGGAAGAGGCTGCGCTCCTAATTATTCATAAACTTTAACCTCCAATAAAATTAAAACTAACCTGGTACCAAAAAAAATTCACCCTCCTCAGTATTGTCATGGAGATATGACCTAAACATACACACTAGAATGACTTTTTGTACCAGGCCTTAAACAGATTTATGATGCTGTGAAATCTGCTTGTTTAACATGGGGGTCAATGAGAAACTGCTCTATTGTGCAGACTGCTCCTAGTGGACACTCGGAGAACTGCAGTTTTTGGCACTTCCGTATTTCATCAACCAGGAAGTTGCTGTGGCGGGGGCTTTTGAACAAATGGGGGGGGTAGTTATTTACAAAGAGAAGCATCTCTGTCACCTTTTTCTCATCTACCTGTTTCTGTTTATCCTTGTTGTGGAAATCGTTTGTCGCAGGTCAAAAGTGCACCTGAATGCACCATGAAGTCCGTTCAATGTTTGTTTATAACTCACAGAGAAGGTAAACATGTTTCCACGGTGACCTGAGAGAAGCAGGAGGATTTAAGTTGTTTCTCCATTATCTCCGACTACAGCAGTGTCTAGAAAAGTAGAGCTTCAGGCTAATGCTTAGCTAACTTCACGAAAGCTTCACGCTATCACTGTTAAGTATGTAGACTTAGACTTCTCTTTATTGATCCCTTTGGGATGACTCCCGCAAGGAAATTGAACTGTATACTAAGTATTGTGTGTTTTCCGCCGCAGCTCATTTCTGCCTTGCAAGTTTTGCTAATTGCAAACTTTCTGGGAAATGTAGCTGAGACAGTAGAGGGGTTAGAAACCCTTAAATGAAAGTAGGCTATTTATTTCAGGTAGCCTATTTTTCCACCAAAAAATGAAGCATTTAAAGATTTGTCTTCCTATGAAAGGTCAAATACAGAATACATTTTTCCTACTAACAAGCTCTGCCTTTATTATCTTCTTTGTGCTTTGGAATTCTATTGTCACTGACAAAATAATCCCAAATCAAGGTCCACTTATTCCTTTGTTCAGACGCCTTCAACCCGGTTCCAATTATCAGACTGGGTTTGACATTCTTAGCACCCACAGCACTTTTTATCCCCTTAAAAGTTTCAGGGTTCATGGTAATTTGGCTAAAGAAGGCTGTATGATGTGGTTGAAAGCTCCACAGCAAGCGGCCACTTTTCTAAACAGTCTTAACATTCTCTAAAGCAGGGGTCAGCCACCTTTATTATGTGCAGTGCTATTTTTACAGTTTCTTGTAAATCAGTGTGCCATAACAGCCCGCTCCGGGAGCGTTATTCCCCACATTGTGTGAAGAAGATGACGAGTAGTAGCAGATCAGAGGCAGAGGCAGAGTCAGGCGGGTCTTCATGGATGTAGAAGGGGGAAAACAACACTTGACTTGTGTCCAAACCAACACTTTTATGAAGCTGTAGTGTTTTCTTTATCTTTTCTCACTCACTGTTCAATAAAGGGAGCACAACTTATTATTATTAGACTTTGAGCATTTTTTTTCTTTCAACCGAGAGCTCTATCTAGTGGCTTCATAGAAATAAAAAAACATGCTTCATTAAGCTTCATTAGGAGAAAGTCAGTCAAACTACAGTAAATAACAGGCTGTGCATCTGCCAATGGTTATGAAAAAAAGTCATTTGGTATGCTGATGAGAAAGCTCTGTGTAATTTCCCCAAGATTTCTAGCACACTTGTTGCTATGGTGTGCCATTGGTTAAGCCACTGCGTGCCAATGGTGGCACCCATGCCCAAGGTTGCTTATGCAAGCTCTAAACCATGGGTGTCAAACTGATCCAGTAAAGGGCCGTGTGGCTGCAGGTTTTCATTCCTTAAAACACAAATGCAAAGGGTTTGGCGGGAATATTGGGACATAAATGAGACAGGAAGACACTTTTACGGTACACAAAAACTGGTGGGAAAAGTAGGAATGGTGGGCGGGAGCAGGAAGGAGGAGGCGGTCATTACCCGCCTCAGATTAGGACACACAGGGCTTAACAGCACGCTACACAGAATTGCTAAACATCCGATTGGTAAATGTAGACAGTGTGATCATCCTGAAACTGTGCAGCATGTTCTTATGGAATGCAAGGGATATGAGAGAGAGAGGAGAGATCTAAAATCAGCACTGCAAAGGGAAAAAGTGAGCTTTACGGTAGAAAACATGTTGCAAAGATCAGAAAGCATTAGGAGGTATGTGTGTAAATACTTGAGGGAAACAGGCCTAACGGATAGGGTTTAATTTTTATTTATTTTTTTTATTTTATTTTATTTTTTATTTTTTTCTCTGTCATCTAATGTTCCACACTCCAGTTCGGTAGGTGGCGGCAATGCACCTATAAGCTGGATGCCAGCCGCCAATCAAATCCAGAAGAAGAAGAAGAAGGTTTTCATTCCAACCAATCAAAAACACACCTGATCCAACAAATCAACTGTGTGAAGACAGTTCAGATGATTGAGTAAGTCGAGTCAGGTGTGTTCTTGCTTGGTTGGACTGAAAACCTGCAGCCACACAGCCCTTTACTGGATCAGTTTGACACCCATGCTCTAAACTGTAAGTGCAATTATCACAACTGTTTCATGGGACATCACATACATATGTTTGTCTGCAACAGATAGTCCCTAACCTGCAACCAACTTCTGATGAATTCAGCTCTACTCTAGATTCTTAAGGAGCTGAGGGAAATTAGACTGTAATAACCATTCATGCAAGTACACGGAAACAAGGTCAGCTTCAAAACGTAATGTTTACTATGAAATTTGCAGGTTTCAACTCACAAGCATTTGAACAACAATGAATGGAAAATAAGAAATAACCCTTTAAAATAAACAAGTTTTTCCTTTTGTTGATGGTCTTTCAGCTCTGTTTTCCGTTAACACTTACACTGTCTGTTCGTCAATCCACTGTCTTGTTCCTGTTTGTTGTGATACAGTTCATATACTATAGTTAGTAGCAGTCCCGGTGACTGGTACCACCCTACAGACAGGTAGCGTATTCATGAGTGACTTCTGGTAGATTCAAACTGGGTGGCTCACCATCAAGGGATCTTCAAAAAGTGGTTCTCACTCGATCCATAAGACCGGACCCGTTAAACAGGACTATTTTTGGTCTGTTGGTTGCAACAATGTAACACTAAGCATCACACATAATATAACACTCGATGATAACATCTTCAGGCATTGCGTGACTCTTTAGCTCAAGTCTCAATATCAACATGTGAATCATCGTAACCTGTAGAATTATTTAACAGCAGCTGATATTTACAAAAGCTTTAACGTTTTACCTCGATCCAACATTATGCCGGTTAAAGGCAGTATGAACATAGGCCTACATATGGCCCTGCGGATATCTGCAGTGACCGTAACATTACATAAAAATCACATTCCCCACAGTAGAACGTTACTGTGACATGTATCTCTTTGAAAATGAAACCACAATATTAAACAATATCAGTCCATTTCAGGAGCGTCATTGGCACTAACCATGAGCTTACTGCTTTAGTTTACTCACATCAATCAACAACTATGGCGCTACGCCACATTCACACAAACGTGATAAACATGCAGGCAAAGTAACACTGACACACAACTAGTAACGTTTCCATCATAGTGCTGGTTTACCGAGATGGATTGAAAATGAAAAACAGACTTTCCCACTTCACGGTTGCTTTTCTCCCAAGGGTCCTAGCACGAAAGTGCCAGGGGCCCAACGGAAATTTGGTACCCACGTACATCTCATCATTTCGGATTTATTTCACATTGGCTCTCATTGGCTACGCCCAACCGGAGGTCGGCCATTTTGAATTTTTTTGCGTGTTGTATTTTAGGCAAATGTTTTCAAACTCCTGCGAATCTACCTACAATTCTGATCAGCAATCCATGTGCAAGTGGTAATTGTGCAAATCGTGGACATTTTTAATTCATCTTTTGCACAAACGCAATTTGCTTGAATAAATAAGAACATCTAATCTCTTGTGAACAACAAACTAACAGAGATTTAAACTTAATTGGAGAATTAAGCCAAAGTGAATGAGAGAAACCGTAATACATTTGTGCCGTCTCCTTTTTCTCATTCGTACAAAAGCTGCGGGGTAAAATTCTGACACATCGTGGTAGATTGCGTCACATTTGGACAGAGTCTTTAAGCTAGGCTAAACAAAACTAAGAGTGGCGTTAACGTTCTCATCGAGCTCTCAACAAGAAACCAAATGAGAATAATTCCTAAAATGTAAAACTGTTCAACAAAGAGCCATACATACAAAGCATTTGGTTGACACACTCCTTCATCACAATGGACAACATGAAAATACTTTTTTTTAGTATAATAATAGAAGAAGGTTCTTTATCTTTGTCTGTCACTGAACGAAAACATTGAGCACATACAGTAATTGGTAAATGTTATTTCTGTTTTGTTTTTTTATGTAAAATAATGATTTGGTGCCACGACATTAGCAGAATGTAAAGTGTCTTTCACAGATTGAACTTAAATAATAAATAAAACAAGGTGCCATACTCTGCTGTAAAAGCTTTGATTTATAATGTGTTAAAATGCAGGATTTACTCTAATCCTGTGTGGCTGCCACTTTCTGATTTGATTTTATTCACATCATGCTGTTACTCAACAGTGAGCAGGCCTTTAGTTTTTGGCTCCAGTAGTTTTTCAGTGGTCACTTGTAAGCTCTGAGCTAACTCTCATATATAGCTTAGTTGACTGAACGTTCACAGTATTACATATATTGTGCAAACATGTCCTCTCATCGTGGCCACACACAAAAGAAGCCACTATTAACTTGCTTGTGATGTCAAAACAGTACACACCAGTTGTACTGAAAAAAAAAACAAAAAAAACAAAACAAAACAGGTGTTTCTATCCCGACAACGTTTGTGCTATAACACATTATGACAGCACACATTTCTCCACGGTAAAAGTCTTTCTCCTGAAGCGCGTCCTGAAAAATGTCTCTCAGCCCCGCGTCACTGTCTTTCAATCTGCGGTCTCCATCAAAGGTCCGTTTGCTTGTGATTTAGACATGACGTTCATACTGACCATGCAAATTCTGTTGTCGTTGATGGTGGTGGAGGCGTTGCACGACTTAGCGCCTTGGCCAAATCTGTGCAGCTGCTTTACCTCTCTTTTGAAGCTCTGGCTGAAGATGTAGAAGATCATAGGATTGTACACGGTGGAGCTCTTTGCAAACATGCACGGCAGGAGACTGACTTCAGGCGGGATGGTGTTAGCGTCACGGAAAATAGACCACAGGCTTACAATGCCGTAAGGTGCCCAGCAGCCTATGAAGCCTAAACTGATAAGCACAGCAATCTGCAATGGAACAGGAGGAGAGAGTCAGTTAGAAATCCCACAGGATGTGAAATAACTAATAAAGCCACTTGGGCGTTCTGAACATAACCCTGAACTGTGGTCCTCTGTAACATCCAGATGATTTGCATGTTGTTAAAGGGATTTCTTCTGCTTGGGATATACTGTGTGTCAAAGGACAGTCATATACAACACATACAGACAGATGTGTTATCCATTTGTTTGTTTAGTTTGAAGGGGCTGCTAATTAGCTTTAGCTAGACGCACTATAAAAATGTTTAGCAGTATTATACAATCCAAACAAGCGTCAAATTCCAACGATTATCCAACATTTGACCGATGTTTGCGGGTCTCAGGGCAACAAATAAACAGAAAAAAACTGTTTTTTTTATATGAACAACCAATTTCTCGCTGAGAGAGAAACAGTTGATGTGCTTCCAGCTCTATCCCTGAGTTTTTTTTACTTTCTGTGTGGGAAAGTCATGTAAAAGAACATATTAATCACAACAGATTAGTTTCTGAATGCGCTAACACATGTCTGGAGTGGGAGTTAAGGTTAGTTGCTTTAGGCTAGGCATTAACTTTGAGTGGTTAAGGTTGGGATAGGTCGACAGGAAAGCAAGAGTTTCGCTACGGTTCTAGGGTTACCATCAAGACATAACCATGCACACCAACCACTGACAGTTCAGTAGCATAAACATTAGAAATGTATCTTAAAATTAATTCTAATAAGGCAAAGGCTATTTACGGCCATACTGTCGGTAGTCAAGAATGCTATTTTCACCCGGGGGTAAAAAGACACTCCATTCAAATAAACACATTTGAAACATAATGGGTGGTGTCGATCAGAGTATGTGAGTGAAGTGCAAGCAAGTGGGAGTTAGTGCAAGCGAGAGGATTTTGGATGGAGGGCAGAACAGAACAGAAGAGCGGAAATGCTCACTGCTTCACACTGAGGTCAGTGGGGTGAGGGCGAAGCAAGTTTCTGCAGTGTTTGTTCAGATTTCTGTCATATCTCTCCATCCCGTAATGTATCCTTGGGCATTTTTAAATGGGTTCATAGAAATTCTGGAGCTCGGTAGATGTCAGACACCCTCCTGTTGTCTTTGGGATCAATTTGATCCGATTCAATGTTTAAACTATTATTTTTTAAAAAGATGGTCAGTATCACAAATAATTTCATCATCCTCAGGGCCCTAACCTGCAGTAAGTATTAATGCGAGAACACCTGATAATTCACAAAACACAGCATAAGAGTAAGTGTATATATGTGCTCTCTCATGTATATAATGCCATATGTTTAGTTTTGCTTGTATTCATGTTTATATTTATGTAGGCATTGTCAAATCAAGTCAAATTCCTTGCAATGAAAATTGTCTGGCAATAAACCTGATTCTGATTCTGATTCTGATTCTGATTCTGATTCTCTATATGACCCCTAAGCAAAGGTTGTCTGCCAATGAGGTTTTATCACAGCTCCTTGAGAGTGAAAGTGACACAGAGCAAAATGTGTCTGAGACTGAGAGTGTTGAGGAGGACATTGATTTTGCCTCATAATCACGGTCCTTATAATGACAGCCTTTCCTAAAAAATAGACTACCGACCGCATCATCAAGAACCATTCAAGTCAATACCGAAGCCCCCAGGGACAAACTGGTGTCTTAAGGCAATCTACACTGGAAGTCCCCGGGGCCTATAATCAAAGAGCTGTCTCATCAGAAAGAGCGACTCACCATTAACAGCCTTCGATGGAGCTTGACAATATTGGAGACCCGGCTGCTGCTTTTCATTGAGGTTTTGTAAATGACAAAGAGCTTGATGGCGATGCCGAAGTAACAGCAGATGATGATGATGGAAGGTATGAGGAGGTTGAGAGAGAACATGGAAATGACAAAGGAGATGTTGTCATCTTTCATTTCTTCCCAGGCGAGAGAGCAGGACAGGCCAAAGGGCTCCGGGCCGTAACGTCCCCAGCCCAGAATGGGGAACAGAGCCCAGATCAGTGCGTACAGCCAGATCCACATGCACAGAATCTTTACTTTTGTCCAGCTGATTTTCTCCTCTGCAAAGAGAAAAAAGAAAGACCGGTCTTTTTCTTGTTTCATTCATAGTTAAACCATGCTGCACATTAGAGCCAGGTGGTCCTGTATAGAGGCACTTACTGCATGTGGAGCAGCTTTCATTTGATGGTAAAGAGAGAGAGCATATTCTTGAATCTCCGTAAATTGCATGCAGACTGCAAGGATCAAAGCGACCAAATAATATAGACATCTACTCTCTTGCAACTTCTGTCAAGTTGAATTTCAAATTGTCTGTCCAGGCTTAGATAATAATAATAATATAGTTGTCTGCTATGACTCTGATCAAAACGAAGCAAAGAAACAGAATATGCCTGGAGAAGCGTTTGATCACTGCAGTTGCCTCCCAAAAACCTGTTTCTCACTAAACTGTGTGTGAAATGTAGCATGTTTGCTTATACACTGGAGATCAAAATTAGAGAAAAAAGTATTAATACTTATTCTGAAATATTGTTTTTTTTAATTGTTCAGAATTTGATAGAACATCAGCTGTGGCTATACCACTGCTGTGCTAGCATGTTCTTTAAATAACCAAGGCACTTCAACTAAAACCTTTATTTTGTGAAAAAAACAGTGAGCAAAGTTAGAGAACAGTGTTCACTGTGTCAGAAGAGAGGGTTTCAACAGTGTTTTCTTCTATAGGATTCAAAATTGAACAGGAAGTGTAGAGGCCACAGCTTTGAATGACTTCATCACATCTGCGCCCACAGGACATCACTAGTTTCTCACACTGCTCTGGTTTGATCTTGGTCCGTTCTTCTTCAGTCTCTTCCACAGTTCAGTAACTGTAGTGGGTTTCTTAGACGTTACTTTGTCGCTAAGGATTTTCCAGAGATTCTCTATGGGGTTAAGATCTGGTTTCTGACACGTCCTCCTCCAAGTTTAACTGACTTCTTTACACACTTTGGGTTCAGTCGTTCCCAGTCCGACGCCAAACATGATGTTTCCCATCAGACCCAAATAAATTTAACTTTAGCAACATCATGTCATGGTTTGGGGATGTTTTCTGCAGCAGGAGTTGGGCCTCTTCTACAGCTACATGGCAGGGTGAATGCAAATGTTGATGCTTGACATGCAATACCCTCACTGCAATTGTCTCCCAGTCAGTTGCAATTTAATGCAAGACAATGTCACCTGTTACACTTCAAACAGGGTTAAGTTCCTTGAAGCTAATAATATCCAAACAAAGATATGTCCAGCCCAGGGTCCAGATCTAAACCCCATAGAGAATCTCTGGGAAATCCTTGGTAACAAAGTAACGTCTAAGAAACCCACTACAGTTACTGAACTGTGGAAGAGACTGAAGAAGAACGGACCAAGATCAAACCAGAGCAGTGTGAGAAACTAGTGATGTCCTGTGGGTGCAGATGTGCTGAAGTCATTCAAAGCTGTGGCCTCTGCACTTCCTGTTCATTTTTGAATCCTATCGCCTGAAGAATACATTGTTGAAATCTTCTCTTCTGACACAACGGTTACTGTTCTCTAAAATCCCCATTCTTATCAGTGTTCTTTGAGCTATGAGTTACTCACTGCGCGACTGCAGATCGAGGCACACAATGAAGCGCACTATAGCCACGATGGTCAGGTTCATGATGCTGGCGATGCCGAAGAAGAACCCTACCAGGCCGTAATATACACAGGTGGCATCGCCCCCAATCCAGTGGTGTCTCCAGGCAGAGGCCACAGCCAGGGGGTACATGGTAACAGCTGCTCCAAGGTCTGTCACCGCCAGATTCACGCTCAGCAGTTCTGGCGGTTTCATCCTTGACGACCTTTTAAACGCCACGATGAGGACGGTCAGGTTTCCCACAATGGAAAGAACAGCTGTGACAGACAGGAGGAGGAGAAGACATAGGGGGAGGGAAGATAGATACAAAGAAGTGTGAGTGATTCATTCATTTCACAAAATGCCTGATCAAGGTGTACTCCTGTTTTCTGTTAGTGTAATAAGATTGTGTGTTGGGTGAAGCTATCCCTGTAGGCAAACCGCAAGAGACAAATTAAAGCACAGAGCCTAAAAACACACACATAAAAACACAGAGTCTTCATTCCAATTAGAACTGTAACATGGTTAAATAATATAGATTTGAGGGTGTTTCCATGTTTACCCAGCAAAGATATAACATCATTATTTCCAGCTAATGACATGCCAGGGGCAGGCAGGTGACGCAGCTTGTTTACAACATAAATTGAGGAATCCCCCCCCCCCCTCACATCCTCTGTTTGTTTTGGACACTCGTGGGAGTGGGAAGTGTAAAAAAGGCAGTCCTTGTGGACAATTACCTTTAAGAATAGTAAGAGAAAATATTTGCCTGATATTTTCTTAATTGCCTTCTTGCTGAGAGTTAGACGGGAAGATTGATTCCGCTCTCGTGTCTGTCTGGTTATTATGAAGCTACAGGCAACCGTAGCTTATCTTACCCTACTTTCTGTGTGTTCCAGTCCATCCGGCTCGAGGGGAATGAGCGGGCAACAATTTCTCTCGTTTATATGCTTTTATTCACACCAAAATATGGCAATACAGCAGATAACCAGCCTCTCAGTTTACTTAACTTCTTACACTAACCGGAGTCTAGTACACTAACTGTTACTGTCACTAACTGCAAACAATGGTAGTTAGGAAATATAGTTACTATTACTCTAACTTGAGGCTAAGGGGACACAAGTTAGCAACTTAAAGGTATACATGAAAACATATCAATAAAGGGATATTTATTGTATTTAATAATTGAAATTAACTCTGGGTTTCAAATATTTGGCACTGACTATGGAAAGAATAACAGACCGGGGTACCCAGGACCCTTGTTAGTGACCAGGGAACATCAGACCCTTTTTTCAAAAAAGTCTTCCCTGCTTTCCACAGAAAGGGTCCTACGTTTTCCAGTCTGTAATTGTTTCCACAATCAGCGCCAAATTCCCCGGGAAAGAGGCCTATGTAGACCCTAACACCACCCCCTAACCCTGAGCCTTACCGTTACCTCTTACCCAACACAATGCTGAACTAAATCTGCAAAGGTGGAGGCTTAAGGCCCCTACACACGATATGCGGTAAAAACGCAGACCGTTTTATTTATTTCCTATGGAAGAGGCGACAGAACCCAATGTAGCGGCAGCACCCAAGGTAGCGGCGGCACCCAAGGTAGCGGCGGCACCCAATGTAGCGGCGGCACCCAAGGTAGCGGCGGCACCCAAGGTAGCGGCGGCACCCAATGTAGCGGCGGCACCCAAGGTAGCGGCGGCACCCAAGGTAGCGGCGGCACCCAATGTAGCGGCGGCACCCAAGGTAGCGGCGGCACCCAATGTAGCGGCGGCACCCAAGGTAGCGGCGGCACCCAATGTAGCGGCGGCACCCAATGTAGCGGCGGCACCCAAGGTAGCGGCGGCACCCAAGGTAGCGGCGGCACCCAAGGTAGCGGCGGCACCCAATGTAGCGGCGTGGCACACCGCTCAGCTTTGCCTCTCTTCAGTTCAAATCGGTTGAACTTTGACCTAGTTTCTGCAGACCCTTTCGGGAAAAAGGGGTCCGATGTGCCCCGAGTAGGGAACATAGGACCCCGGGAACATAGGGATGACCCCAGTCTTTATGCTATGCTAACCGTCTCCTGACCGTAGCTTCATATAGAGAGCGGAAGTCAAATTAACATAAGTTCTGTTAACAGCAGGACAAAGAGGGCTGAAAGGTGTAGACGTTTTTAGAGAGCAGCGATTACAGTGACAAAAACTGGAAATATTTTCCTAAACATGTTGGAAGGAAATATATAGGGATTTGGACTCTCTATAGCAGGCAGTTGTTATTTATAGCAGACTGTGCAGACTAAGAATGCGGTTCTTGATGACCCTGTCCGTCAATCTGCAGGAAGAAATCTGGTAAATTGAATGTCAGCTTTGACAAAAAAACCCAACAAAACATCAGCTTTCTATTACTCTTTCTAATACGAGAAAAATAATAATATAGCTGTGGACTCATTGGGCTCTATCTTCCGGCGCAGACTGTGATTGCTACTTTCAATCACAGTTATTATTCTCACGCCCATTGCCCACTTTGTGTAAGTAGCAAATGTACAGTCCCAGCCTGGTCCCAGCCTGGTCAGATGCGTACATGAACTGATGAAGCCTCTTGGATGAGAGGTGAAACGTCTTCCTAGACAACAACCAGTCCAGTTGTTTTTTGACTGAAATTGCTTTGAGGATAATGACGACCTGGACAAATGAGAACATTCACAGGCCTAGCAAATGTACTGTGACGGAAATTACAATTGACAGGTTTTAGTTTCGCTGCTTAAATTTCCCAAAATATTTTCTGCAGAGACCACTGTGCACATGGAAATATTTACAAATGCTGAGAGCAGCCTCTGATCATTAAGATCACCAAAGGAAATACTCAATACAAACACGATTTAACACATCACTATAGGCAACAGTCTACAGGGGGCTGTGGACAACACGAGAACCGTTTCACGTGCCATGCGGTCCTTTTGCCTCCTCCGCAGTTAATAGTTTAATCTTCTTTAATTTTCTCAAATGCAGTCAAGTGGAGTTATTGATGGGACAGAAGACTGTGGATGAGCCGCAGCTCTGCACACGAGCAGGTCCGTTTCCTCAGCAGAAACCCGCTCGCTTCTCCATTTTACCATGTAGTTAATTTAACTGAGGTTCAGGAACAAGACCATACCCCTCTCCCTTCACTAATTCCACCAGTCACGCCTCACATCTAAACAACCGGTGTCTCATTAACGCAACACCCGTGTCTCATTAACGCAACACCTGTGTCTCATTAAATCAACTACCTGTGCAACCATATATATATTCATGTCTTTCACAACCCTCCCCCCCCGAAACACCGTTCTCCCTTTTTGAGACAGCAGCTCAGTAGTCCACACTACAATGAGAGGCTTCTGGACATGAACCCGGGGGGTTGATGTATCAGCACACATCAAGGTATAACCCCACTCTGAGCCACGCTCCCCTGGCAGGCGTGACATCCTACACTACTCAACCCGCTTCACATGATTCATCCCCAACGATCAACCCTCGTCCTTCATCCCTGGCGACTCCATTCTCCATCCTCTGCAATCGACCCTGCTCATTCCCTCGACCCCTCTCTTATCCCACCTAAATGCTCCCTATCCCCACCTTCTTGCATTCCCCGGCTATTCCAATTAAACTTCTCCAATATCGTACTATGGTGTGGTCTTGTTAGTGAACAGCTGTTTAAACAGCAATCTGCCCGATGCAGGAACACCTGGCTTTTAAAGTGAATGGGAAATGACACTGGCTGGTTTCATTCATGTTATGCCCAAAACACACACATGATTAATGAGTAAATACGACCCCTTTGCCCTTTGTGCCTTACTTTGTGCACAGAATATCCATCATCTAATTAGCAAAAGTGGAGTTGGACACGCCCTAAGCACACTTGAGCCATGCACTGAAGACCATGCGCCATGGATCGTCTAAATAAGGCCCCTAATCTTACACCACATCTGAAAAGTGTCAATACGGTGAGACAGGAAAAAAAGTAAATCCCACTTCCAGACCGAGAACGCTAACCCTCAGAAGAGGAAGACAGCACTGAGAAAAACCGAATGCCCCTGTTATATCGTTACACTATTAGAGATACTTTAACCTCATCAGTAATGTATGGTGCGACCCGGAGACTTAAGCCCAGTTCAGACCACAGATTTGCAATGAGACGAGTTGGAGCTTGCGACTACTTGCAACCTGCAGGTCTGCGCCATTCTAACACCTGCCCGTTCACATAAGTGAGACGACAGGAGACGATGTATCATCTCCATAGCAACGCCTCTCTGTACTTCTTTTCTAACCACTGGCCTTTAAGGCTTTTATGTCACTGGATATCATTTGTAGCATTCTAAAATATAAATGACAGAGATAGTGAGATACTCACTACAGCTGCATTTCTATAGAGATGAAACAGAAAATGCCGTTTTATTTCCCTGATTCACTGCTTTATTCTGGAATACGGCGCTCCCTCTATTATTCATTGTATTGCTCACTCGACCCTTTCTCTCTTTCTGTCTCTTTTTCTCTCTAACACACACACACACACTTTGCACCTCCGTCCAAAATGTCCTTTTCCGCCAGCCGACAGGTTTTAAGGGACCTGACCAGCGGACTTTGTCAAGACTTGAATGGCTGTTAAAACAGGTGACGTGTGTTACGTTCTAAAACCAGACAACATCAGCCGGTTTGAGTCCAGACGAGACGGGTCAGTTCACGCCGCTGCAACTTTCACCTGCAAAGTTCCTTGTGTTGCGAATCTTTGGTCTGAACTGGGCTTTAGAGCGCTTTCACACTAGCCTTATGTGGTTCGTTTGAATGGAACTTGAGTGCGTTCCCTTATTTGCTACGGTCCGTTTGTGCAGGTGGGAGTGCGACCGTACTCCGGTGCGCACCAGAAGTGGACCAAATGAGCGGACCAAGACCTGGAAGAAGAGGTCTCGGCCCGCCTTCATACGAACTCTGGTGCGGTTCGTTTGTGGTGAGAACCTGATCGGACCTGGGTCCGCACTAGCTGCAGAAAGCACTGCACATTTTTGGCCCATACCAGCTCCTGTAGGCAGCTCTGTGATTCACATAATAATTAAGTACCTCCCCTGTCACCACAACAACAACAACACAAACAATGTAATAACCGAGGACCAACGCCAAAATCAACCCCTGCAGTCGTCTCTCTATGGTGACATTACTTGTGGTGGGTGCGTTATCTGCTGTTACTCTGAAAACATTCTCAGCATTTAGCAATTCTGACCAATCGGAGAGCAGTTCAAGATCTACGCTATTGTGCCCGCCCCTGACCCATCTGACCAATGAATGAAGTCTTTTTTTGTCCCAAACCTTTATTGAGTGGAAGTGCAGCTACATTTTGGTTCACTTCAGCACGTCATTAACTGATTCGGACCGAATCAAATGAATAGCTGTGAACCAGACCAACTGGAGAAAAACAAAGAATTCATTTTCGGATCTGGTGCACACCAGGGAAGTGGACTAGAAACGGATTATCAGGTGTGAAAACGCTTTCGGACCTCTGCTACTGCGTTAGCTCTCTCTGCTGAGTGTGCGCTAGCTTTCCCAAACTAATAAGCCAACTGTGCTTTGATTTGTTGTAACCCATCAGTTTGTGAAGCTCAATTCTTTTCTGACACCTCGCAAACTCATATGCCAACTTTGAGAGTTCTTAATATCTGAGTTGCGGACAATTCTCCAGCAACAATTAATATGCGTCAAGAGTTTGGTAACAACCACTATTGGCAATCTTGAGAAGGCCTTCCAGCTGTTATGGAAGAGAATAAACAGTAGCATTCAGTGCATTCGGTCTAATGATGTGAATTAAGGAGGTGTATACATAAAATAGCCTTGTTGCTATACCAGGGCTCTACCAATAGATTAACAGATGTCAAAGTATATCAAGTGAATCAATATTGAACCTTTCCTGCAAAGCTTAGAGTAAATTCATCCCAACTCATCCCCTTTTTTGGCAAATACAGTCATTAAATAAGCAATCGTGACAATTTTTTTGTGTAACAACTATTAACGGTGAAATCCCAGAGAGTCTCTAACAGCCGAAAGAGGCTAACATTGATTAGCATTCTCGTACAGTCCCAATGTCTGGTTTTGCTTTTTATTGCAATGAATACAATCAGTACATACACGAGCATTGACTGACACACAGTATGATGCTATATTAAGCCCGTCTTCTGTTTAATTTAACTGCAAAGCATCTGTGAAGAGCTTGCTTCATCCTAATCAACTGAATCAGAGTGTGATGATGCTAATGAGCGAAGGGTTGTGAGATACAGTATGTAACACACCAAGCTGCTTACACCAGCCTGAGAGCACATCACACTAAGCAAATCGGGTTATTTACACATTCCCTACTCTCTTTAGTCCCGTCTCTCTCAACTATCACTATCAAATAAAGGCAAAATAAAATTCTTTATATATTCTTTATATAAAACAATAGCTAATAATATAAGAACAACAGCCACTGGCAAAGCCCCAAAGTGTCTCATAACTAAATACAATGTATGCCGCAGTAATCCTCACCACTTAGAAGTCTTATCTTATGTCATAGTGGGACGTGTCTGCACACTATGTTCTCATATGGTTGACGTCTCGACCCATTGCCTATGCCATTTGGATGTTGTCATATTGCCACACAAAGAGAATAGAAAGGTCATGAAAACACTGAGAGGTGATTTATTTGACATATGTTACAGAATGGTCTTTCTGTTAACCCATTAACCCATCTGACCTATTTTAATGTAAAATACATGACAAAGACATAATCGGCCACATACCCCCTCTGGTGGATCCCAGAGAAATGAGCGGGGATGGACTGCAGACGTTAGGTAAATGTCAACACTCAACCTTGAGGTCGTGCAGCTCCTTTTGGCCATTACAGGAAACAAATCACTTCACAACGTGGAGATGTGGAAGGATTTTATTGTGTTGCAACACATTTTGGCATAAGGGTCGGCTGTCTGTTTGCCTTTTGGCCAATTTATCCGCAGTATGTGTGTGTGTGTCAAGTGCCACTATCATCCATCTTTCATTATGCTCTGTAAATCCATCTGTCGGCCTTTGACTGTTCATTCGATTTGCTGCTGCTTTAGAATAAAGACAGTCATCATGTGTGGAATAGCCGGAGGACGGTTTCATTGTCTCTCATCTGATATGCTCTGCTGTGAAGGCACGCCTGTGGAGGGAGATTGTCAGCAGTTGTGAGCTGCAGGAATCTGTATTGTATGAAGGCGAGAGCTACATTCTCATTATGCCTTACTTTACTGTCAGTTATATGAAATGGTGATGAATGTGAGATACAGTATTATAGTTAAGGCTGAAACACCCCGCTGTGAGAAAATACATCCACCGGACTAACTGCTCACCAATGTGTTACATAGTCCTCATGAAGGGTGTTAATGTACTTTTTAATTGTGCCAATCAACTTCATTATAGGCTAGATACTGCATAATGCCATAATGTGCAATCTGGAAGGTTATTTTTCCTATCACACACAGACTCTTTTGTTTTTGTGACTTTGGAGGACTTTGTTTTTTGACTTACACGTTTTCTCTGGAGACATAAAACCTTAATCATGACCACTACCTGCCTAACCCTCATCTCAACTGAAGACTACATCTTAACATTGAACGTTAACAGTGTGGGGGACCATATTGTGCGCGTAATGGGATTCATTTAGATGGTAGTTTTAGGAAACACGGTGGCTCTCCTGTCACTTTAAACACATTTGAGAAACATTTCTAAGTTCAAGTGTCACCTGGACGTTTTGGATGAGGGAACACAGGAGAAATTAAGAGCAGAGACTTCTATCGGTTCACCCGGGCCTGTATGCATAAAGAGACGTTTAACCATCAGCCTCCTTGTGTGTAAAATTGACCATGGAAAAGTGTGATCTAGAGCTTTTTGACTCTGTTTTCAAGCCGCCACACCACGGAGACGGAATCCAACCAGTATAAATGCATTTGTATCGTATCTTATTATATCATTCACTCATGCTCAACTTACCTACAACGAGCAGATAACAACCTGCGCCGATGTCCAGCGCGGGTGATAACTTGGAGGCGTAGATGTCCATTGGAACCGTGATCAGTAACAAGAAGAAGATGGATAACAGAGAAGAAGAAGTGACCCGGCCTCACTGGATGGAGAAAAGTCAAAATGTGCCGCTGTTGACACTTTTGGGCGTCAGATCCATCTGCTCGGATGCGCCGGCGTCCTCTGCTCCAGCTGATGTATGGAACCTTTACCGTGCGTCTCCACGGGCGTCACGTGGGAAGGGCTACCATCCAACGTATCCACTCAAGTGAGGGGGAAAGAGGAGGCTCATTATACAGTCTATGGTTCTTACCAGTTATTTAATCATCTAATAAATTCAATTCAAAGGGTTTAAAAAGGTGAATCAAGATAACATGGCAGTCATTAACAGAGCAACAGATGATGCAGCAGCCGTCTCATAGCACAGATCCCACTGTGGTGTTTCCTATTTAATGCATGAGTCAGGGGGCAGCTGCCAGAGTGTGGCTCCTCCTGTAAGGTGCACTCCCTCATAACAAACGTGGAACTTGAATAATGCCGTTGCCTGTTGATAATGTTGGCTAAATGATGTCAAATGAATAAGATGCCAATCTACTGTAGGTCAGGTAAAGTGAAATGCTGGTGTCAAATCATCCCATGGTCTTTTTTCAGCAAATACACTCATCAAATAAGCCATCCAGACATTTTTTTTTTCGTGTAACAACTATTAATGGGGAAATCTGGGTCAGTTGCTAACAGCTGAATACGGTTAACACTGGGGGGAGCACAGTGAACGCATTAAAAGCTTTTTTAACCACTAATACTGTTCAAAATAGCAGCAAACCCCTGCAGTAGCATTATAAGAGTCCGTACACATAAACCGAAGCATCAGTGGGCTCCTTCCTTTTAGATTGACTTTGGTTATCCACTTGAATGGACTTTACTATGACAGGAGCTGGTACCGAGGCCCGTTGGTAAGTCTTTTAATAAACTCTGGGTTCTCTCACTACGTGGTTGGTGCTTTGTTTTATGTGTAGGGGCTCTTCTCATGCTGCTGCAGAGGTTTGGTGTTATTTTGAGCAGTATCAGCGGTTAAAAAATCCATTTTAATGCCTTCACCGTACTGCCCCGAGCTAATCAGTGTTAACCGCATTCGGCTGTTAGCGACTCTCTGGAATTTCTCCGTTAATAGTTGTTACACAAAAAAAAAATGTCTCTATGGTTTATTTGATGAATGTATTTGCCGAAAAAGACCCTGGGGTGGTTTTACGCAGGAATTTTTCTTTAACACTAGAACAAGCAAGAGGTCAATTACCCCCTGGCGTTTTCAAATTCATGTCATAATTCTGTTAAAATACAAACCCTAGGCTACTTCATGCTACTTCTACTCAATATTTCTTTGCACACATATACTGTATATATATATATATATATATATATATATATATATATATATATATATATATATATATATATATATATATATATATATATATATATATATATATATATATATAGTTTATCATATCTAGATTTTTTTAATGTGTATTGCTACATTAGGATTAGCAGGGAGGAGGTGGAGCAGAAGGTAACACTGGCGGTCATACAGGGTGGAGACGATAATATATTTATAGCTTAAAAGTGACTGAGATTAATTTTCATGGCTATCTCACAACTCAATTATGTTTAAAAAAAATCAGCTTTGCACACATTATTTTTATCTGTATTGTTGCAATAGACAGAGCAGTGAGAGAGCAGCGCACAGGTGAGGACAGAGAGCAGCAGCATCACTGGAGGCTTCACAGGGGAGGAGAGATTACAACAGGCCATGGAGATGTCCATGAGTTATCAGTTATCAGGGGAGCCTGTAGACAGGCTGCAGCCTCTGATTAACAATACCAGTAAACTAGTGGCTCATTTAGTTGAAAAGGGAAATACTGACATGGGTGTTTGAAGATGTAGCGTATATTCAATACAAGAAAGACTTTGGGTTTATTTATTTATTATTTATTTATTTACAGGTATGATTTGTCTGCTGTGTTCTCTGTTTTTAAAGGCAGCAGGTTCGAGGTCATTTCACTTCTTCTTGATTTATTTTGCACATTTGACAGAATATGCTGAAGACTCTCTGTGCCGTCGTACTTGACTTACATTTTAAATGCATCTTGAAGACAATACTCATGTTCACTGTTATGTCCCTTTTTGTATTCATGCCATTAAATTATCTGGTTATTACCCCGTTACCTTGTCACTCCCATGCCATTTAGTGTGCTACTGCCTTATCATAACTGCTAACAACAACCAGGAGCAACCCTTTACTGAACTTCTCATGGTCAGTGTTGCCGTCCATGCCAGAGGGTCATTCTGTCTCATCTCATCTCATCTCATCTTCATCCGCTTATCCTGGGTTTGGTCGCGGGGGCAGCAGCTTTAGCAGGGGACCCCAAACTTCCCTTTCCCGGGCCACATTAACCAGCTCTAACTGGGGGATCCTGAGGCGTTCCAAGGCCAGTGTGGAGATCTAATCCCTCCATCTGGTCCTGAATTTCTAGCACTGAGTATTTATGCATTGAAATTATGTATCTGAATGTTTTGAATTTAACTGTACAAATCCATCCATCCATAAATATTCAACGCAGGCGGCACGGTGGCGTGGTGGTTAGCACTGTCGCCTCGCAGCAAGAGGGTTCCTGGTTTCGATCCGGCCTGGGGCCCTTCTGTGTGGAGTTTGCACGTCCTCCCCGTGTCTGTGTGGGTCCTCTTCGGATTCTCAGGCTTCCTCCCCCTCCTTCCTCCAAAGACATGCAGGTGTGAGGTTAATTGATTTAGAGGAATCAATTGATTGCTCTAAATTGCCTTTAGGTGTGAATGTGAGTGTGAATGGTTGTCTATCTCTGTTCGTCTCTATGTGCCCTGTAATAGACTGGTGTCTAACGCCCAATGTCAGCCGGGATTGGCTCCCCGACCACCCCGTCAGGGACAAGCGGTTGAAGATTGTGGATGGATGGAAAGATTCTGTGCTAGAAATTAAATGGCTTTTTAATTTCAATATCTGTTGACACAGATTTACTTCCATAACTCAGTCAACTCAACCAGAGCTTGGCAAACGTTTGTCTTTGATCAGTTTATTTGAGCCCGTGCCGTACTGTGGCTGTTTGTGGTTATTGGTTCTTCAGCCGCTGAGGAGACGTGCAATTGAATGTAAGGATGATAAATCACTCAGTAGAAGTCGGCTTACTCCGGAACAATCTGTCTGATGGTCCTGCCACAGGAAGGTTGTCTCCATTGTTTCCAAGTCGCTGTTTCTGGTGATGCTGCAAAGTTAGGAGTCCTAAAATTAGGATTCTTTTTAATTATTATTCATTTTTTTTAAGCATGATGCTTCCTGCTGCTATTACAATCTATGACCTTAGCTGTGCCTGTTTCTACTATTCTGCGGTATTAACCGCCATAACATATAAGTCATATTCACAGTACTATAGATATTATTATAGTTACTGGAAGTGTGTCTGTCTCTGTTTTTGTGTCTGTCTTTGTCTCTCTTTCTCTCTCCTTTTCTTCCTCTCTCCGGTGCAGACAGATGTGCGTCCTCCACAGAGCTGGGTCTGTCTGACGTTCCTGTCTGTTATAGGGAAGGTTTTCATTGCCACCGTACTCTACGGGGGAATTGTTGGGTCTCTGTAAATCATAAATAAGTCATAGAGTTTGGTCTTTAGATACTCTGTAAAGTCTCCTGAGATAACCTTTGTTATGATTTGGCACTGTAAATAAAACTGAATTGAATTGAATTAAGAGTTACTCCTAAATCAGCAAGTTAGGACCTACTCTTAGCCTCGACATGTTTTGTGAATACGGCCCAAGCTGTATGGCATATTGCCACCTTTTGCTTTTTGGGCAGAGGTTTGTTCAGTCCACTCAGGTGCATCTAGGTTATTTGCAGGCTCACTGGACTATGAAGAGATCTGACAGCTAAGGGCTGAAATTGCTTCCCTCCTTTTCCCCATGGCAACTCCTCGGGTCAAACCGATTCACAGCTGTCACTGTAAATGACAATCCAGATGAACTCGATCTAGGGGAACTTCGATAAGGTTTGCGTCAACATGAACTGGGCTGCAGTCCATTTTTTGTTATAATGATGCTAATGTTCATGATCTCATATTGGAAACCCGCAGCCTTTTGTCTGACACGATCAATCGAAGTGAAGTAGTATAAAGAAAATATGTTTCTGTGGCCTTATCTTCAAGACCGGGGGTAGTTTGAGTTCTTCTCTTTGAGCTGTCCTTTCTCTGTGGAGTCTCAGCATCATTGTTGTCACCTGCAATAAAAAAAATCTATTGTGGAGACTCAGTGACCCTCACTGTCGGAAATGACATTTGTGGTTAAGAGCCAGGTGCAGGGTGAAGGTAGTGGTCATATTGCACTGCGTAGGAGTGGGTGAGTGTGAAAGGGGGACAGCAAAACAGCAGGCTGTCTAAGTTTAAGCGCCTTCCCTGCGGCGAGGGTGTGAAGCAATTTGCAAATATAAGTAAACGCTGGGTTTTGGAGATGACAGGTGTTGATTGGAGTGTTGCTTGTTTGTCAAAAAATGATACAGCCAGAAGGAAAGGTGTCAGAAATATGTTAATACATTCATTCAATTTTGATGGATGTGGAATTCTGACAGCGCCGTAGCCTTTTCTGGTTAGGGGTGTCACCTATAGGCATCAGGACCCTCTGGTTAAGGTCAAAACCCACCACGCGGTACTATATATGCAACCTGTGTTTTGTTTGTTTGGGATGTTTCATGAGCAAAAATAACTTGCTTTTCCTGTCTGTTATTGAATCAGCATCAGGGCTGGACAGGCAACAGTGACAAAGCTGTGTAATGAGAGGGTCACGGTAAACAAAAGCACAGTTGTTTACAGTCCACAGAAACACCTTGTTTTCATTCATGACCCGTATATTGAATGCGTTTCTTATCTGATGAGACACTTACAAAACCCTGCCCCTGCAACCATGTAAACATTGTTTGTCTCCTTCTTCTCCTTTTTTATTGGGACATTGCAACTTACTAGTCTCACTCCCCTCTACAGATCAGGGCAGGGGGGGATGAAAAATGGGTCATCCAAGTGCTCAAAGGGTTTTTTTTTTTTAAAAGGACACTTACATTAACAGGCTCCATTTACTCCAACTCAACCTCCACTCTGCTTACAGCCGTTGCAAAGAAATTAGAGCTGCTCGTATCAAAATTGTTGTGTTCACATTGCATGAAATGACTAAGTTGAATGTGAAAGGTGGCCCTTGTAGTAATGGACACAGAGAATTATCATTACCATCACCACAATCAAACCCACTTTCTGGGGGTTTTACGGTTTTGGTTCAGTCTCATTTCTCTCATTGCTCAAGCTCACTTAAATCAACCGTACACACACAGGCACACACACACAGACACACGCACACCCAGACACACACACACACACACACACACACACACACACACACACACACACACACACACACACACACACACACACACACACACACACACACACACACACACACACACACACACACGCGCACACACACACACACAAGCACACACACACAGACACAGACACACACACACATACACACACACACACACACACACACACACACACACACACACACACACACACACACACTGACTTACTGTAACTTAGACTCAGACTCATTGACATCTTAGCAGAAGATTCTGTGGAATACTAAATGATAATCAAATTTCCCCAGGATCAAAAACAGTGCAGCTTATCTTGAATGTGACCAGGCAACACACACACACACACACACACACACACACACACACACACACACACACACACACACACACACACACACACACACACACACACACACACACACACACACACACACACACACACACACACACACACACATAGTTTATCTTGAATGTGACCAGACAAATAAAAAGATACTTGTTTACTAGCAGTGGGAGAGGAGTCTATCGCCTATTTCTAGAGTGTTCATTTTGGTGGAAAAGGGTATAAGCTTTCAGATATTGTACTGCTAGGGTGACAAAATGTAACATATACAAAGATTAAATTCTTAGAATGAAAGAAGACGAGGGAATTGATATGCTTTTTCCTATTCTTGTGCTAATTTTGTGTGAGAGTTGTGTGTATGCAGCATCACAGTCCATGGTCACCTCAGTCCCTGCCTTGACATATTATAGCTAAAGGTCATATCTAGCAGTACAATAACCTGATTCAGACCCCAGAATAAAAAAAATAAATGACATAGTGAGTCTATTTTTGTCATGAAGTAACAAGTACTGATGGATTGTTTGAACTCTGCCGCTTTATCACGTTAAATATGAATATGATTTAACAACTGTGCAGCCCGAAGGTAGCTGTATTGTTGGCTCTTAATTATGTTTTTTTTTACATTAGCACTTGAGAATTCAAGGGTTATTTTCTGCTCTAGTAACACGGCAACTGATGAGCATGAAAGCAGCTCATTCATGCAGAGGCTAATTAAGACCATGATGGTCCCTGTCCTGTTCTGAGAATGAAAACTCTACGGGGAGCTTTTCATTCTGATTACAGCACATTTTCGATATCCAGAACCAGGCAAGGTAGGCAGAAAAGCGTTAATTTGTTATTATACATCGCATCGTGGGGCTTCTCTTTGTGCACTGAGCCGCATCTCTTTCTTGTGAAATTCGAGTCTTCACAAAATAACTCAGAAATGTAACCCAGGGCGGGGTATTACGGTGACGTTGGGGCGCTGTCGTTGCTCGGAGCAATGAATAGAAAACGAGACATGTCAATTCAATTCAATTCAATTCAATTCAATTTTATTTATAGTGCCAAATCATAACAAAAGTTATCTCAGGACACTTTACAGAGTAGGTAAAGACCATGTCTATCTGAGCTGCACTGTCGCTCAGTGATCAGGAAAGCCAACCTGATCACAGAGGACCACTCTCTCCCCCTCCATCACTCCTTCCAGCTCCTACCATGAGGCAGGCGTTTCAATGTACCACTGGCCCGGAAGAGCATTTACAAGAAATCCTTCATCCCTTCTGCAACAGCCATACTGAACAACACAAAATGACTACCACAGCTGATACCTCAACACCCCATGTCTCCCTCCATATGTCTGTGTGAATGTTTCTTGTGTAACAGACAATAAAGTATTATCTTATCTTATGTCAGTGTAAAGGTTTGCCACATTTATCAATAAAATATGTTGATGTAAGTTGTTATTCTGTTACACAGCTAGCTATGTTTGTAGGAAGACGACATCCCAATTTTTAGTCCCACGCATGGACTAAGTTAAGCCCTCATCGGTCAATTGTTTTCTAACCAGAGGAAAAAGCTGCCAATGAGCACGACATCAGACCTATTTGAATCACTGAACAAATGTGAGGGCGGTGATGCAGAGAGGTCTGGAACCAGCCTATAAACGGTCTTATTTATTTGCAGTCACAATAGCGAAGCTGATATCGTTTTAACCTCGTGAATGTGTGTCCATGTGTCATCCTGGCTAAATGTTGTCTTGACGGTTTGGTATGAAACAGGGACCAAACTGCCAAACTACCCCAAATAATAACCTTTCAAATACAATGTGGGCATCAAATAATAAGTAAAGGAGCAAAAAGAGATTTGAAAATGAAAGAAACATTTTATTATGCAGGCTTCATAACATTAAAACACGTGTCAAATGTTTAATGAGGCATTAAACACATTGCATATGGGTTTTATACTTCACTAGATTCTAATGCTTCCTCACGAAACCATGCGGTGACCTGGAGAAGCCTTGAATTTGGTTAAAATAAGAACTGCATCATTAGCGGCCATAAGACGGAGGGGAAAGCCTTTGTAATGCAAAGTGATGGTCGACAATGAGATTCAGTCAGATAAACAGGGGAAACACCACTTTATGCTGCATTCTCACAACTCAGGTTGCTCAAAAGCCTCCGCAGCGCTCAGAGGAGAGATATCCATTTACAGATCTGTGAGTGCTCGAGAGGCTGGTTCGATGGACATCGCCTCTCGATCAGAACCGCAGAAAGACTTTTAATGCGGCGCCAAATGTTGTTTTGTAGATATATTTTATTATTTAGACATGGTCTTTTCTTATAGTTTCATCCATGGTTTTATAAATACTGAAGTCATGAGTCAAATTACCCCCCCCCTCCCCCAGCAAAGTCTTTGATGTTTGACTAAGTTATGCATTTGTGTTACTGCTGCTGTTTTTCCACATCATGCCAGTGCTCCACATGTTGAAAAATCTTTTTTTATTTGTAATGTTTTTTTTCCAGGGTTGCTGCAGTTTCTCTCATTAAACTTTGATAGCATATAATATGTAATGTACGACGGTAAAATCCTGTTGTATTTTATGTAAGAACCCCCCCCCCACACACACACACACACTCTCTTAATGAAACTATAACAGTGTGACCCAGAACTTTTTTTAGCCTAATTTTATTATTCTGAATCCCCTTTACTCCATGTGATACCGCTTTCATGTCCATACGCCACATATGCGGAAGGAAATGTTTATCTGTAGCTTCGCACAACAACTGTAAACAGCCGAAACAGCGAGCTCTGTCCAATGGTAAGAAAAACAAAGCATGGTCTCTCTGAATTAGTCGAGCAAATAGCCTACGGTAAAACTACAGCCTGTTATTTTTACACTTTGATTCTGTAACAGATAGAACAAAAGGGCATAAGCATGAGTTTTCTCATATGAAACCCAGACTATGTCAGAGGAATCAGGCTGGCAGGGTAAATGCTGTTCAATGTCCGATCCAACTGGAGTCAGACATTTGCATTGTCACATGCAGCTTTGCCACAATCCATCACTGTATATAATAACTCTCTCACCTCTGCCTGACAGAGAACTCTGGTCTCTCTACTGTTTTGTTGTTCATTCATTCATCTTCAACCGCTTGTCCCTGTCAGGGTCGCAGGGGGCTGGAGCCGATCCCAGCTGACATCGGGCGTGAGGCGGGGTCCACCCTGGACAGGACGCCAGTCTATCACAGGACACATAGAGACAAACAGAGACAGACAACCATTCACACCTACGGGTGATTTAGAGTCATCAATGAACCGAACACCTGCACGTCTTTGGACTGTGGGAGGAAACCGGAGAACCCGGAGAAAACCCACGCAGACACGGGGACAACATGCAAACTCCATTTGGATTTGAACCAGGGACCTTCTCGCTGTGAGGCGACAGTGCTAACCACCATACCACACCGCCATGTAGCCCTACTGTTTTGTTGTATATATTATTATTGTTATAGTATATTTTGCATATTTTGTTTTGTTGTATATATTATTATTGTTTATTGTTTATAGCACACTGTGCACTGTATATATACACTATGTATATATTGGATTCTATGTATGTTATGTACAAAGTGTATTATTTGCTGACCCACTGCTGCTGTTACAAAATAATTTCCCAGTCTAGGATCATTAAAGTCTATTCTATTCTATAACGTCTAGATCATTTCAGGTTTGCAGTGCGTCTGTGAAAGGGGGGTTAAGCCGCCGGCAGTAGCTTCAGATTAAATGGCCAGACATTAGAGTATCACTGATCTCCTCATCTAACTGATAAATGCAAACACATGTATCACCCAAAATGTTGAACTGTTGCTTTAAGTAGGACCAATCTGTGAATTCTTTGTTATACGCAATTTCTTTGTGATTTTTTCCAACACCAGAAACAACAACAATAACAACATGACAATACAATTCTGTCAAATGAGGTAAACACTGGCAGAGGTAGTAATTATACTGAGACAAAGGGGTAGTATCAACAATGCAACCGCAAGGAGAAAAATAGGACAAAAAAGAGGACATATAGATACATCTGATAACGTGCATACGAGACACACCGTCTGCTACTAGCATGGGGAAAACAAGAGGTGCAGGATGTTGGTGCAGCGCGGGCATGTGGATCAACCAATAGGCATTCAGCTACTAATCTATTCATTTTAATAAAACAAAGCCCTTTTTCAAATGAGAATACACGGCAACCAAAGGTAACAGAAAACTTAATGTGGTGCTGATAAAAAATCAAATAAAAAACACAGCATGCAGTGTTTTGAAGCAGAGTCACATTAATAGTTTCTGCCCTTTGCTATTTGCCTGAAACTTGAGTCAACTGTGAAATACTTTATTGTTTATTTTAAATGAATTGTTTCTCTCTATCGCGTCCCTGCTTGTTTTGTCTTGTGTTTTAATTGGAAAAATCAACTTCTTTACATTAAATGAATGTATGTGTAAGTACTTAGCTGGAGAGCAAAAACAAATCAACAAAAAAAAAACACAGTTATATTAAACAAATAGCTTTTCCAATGCAACCAATTATGACCAAAGGGTATCTAAGTGGGTCACAATATATTGCCTTTTTCTTTAATGCAATTTACACACAACGCATACACACAAACATGTATTTCCATGGTCAACTGAAGTGTGTACAGGCCATTCAGTTTACTTTATAATACAATAATTAAATCTGATGCTCGGGTTCATAAGTCACTGATAATTAGAAACCAAGTTATTAATACTTGATTTATTCTGAATTACTGTTATTTTTTATTGCTCAGAATTTGATCGAATATCCGCTGTGGCAAAACCACTGCTGATGTTTTTTAAATAACCAAGGCACTTAAAAAAACGTCACTTATGTATAGCCACAGTGGATAGTGGATGTTAAAATAACAGTATTTCTGAGTAAATCAAGTATTTACAACTTTGTTCTCAAATTCTGATCTCCACTTTAAACAGGCTGACTACCGTACACTGAGGATGAAATGGATGCCAAGACTCTGAACACACTGTCGATGAGAGTCCAAGGGTAGGTCACACACACACACAAGAAAAACCCTCTCTTCTTTCTTTGCTCTTGGGAAATAAAACCCAAACTTTCTACTTTCTGTTCGCCCTGGGGTGACCTCCTAACTTGAACTCAAAAACTGGTATAGCAAGTTTCCTTTCACATGCCACTACATTTTGACATTTGCTCCTTTTTGACCATATTTAGAGGAGAAGATTGATACTACTCTCATGTCTGTATGTTACATAGAACCAGCAGCCGGCTAGTTTGGCAAGACTGGAAATGGGGAAACAGTTTACAAAAAACAAAACTGTTCTGGCACGTGGCGGACCTACCATTAAGCCGAAGAAGGCGATTGTCTTAGGGCCTCAACCCGTAGTAGGCCCCCAACCAGTTGCCCCCCGCCAGGAGGGGCCATTGGCCAGTAGCCATAGACTGTATAAAAAATGGACGTAGCCTCTCCAGGTCCGTTCTCTCAACTTGATCCAATCCCACTTACCTCTGGGAGCCGCCATCTTGTCAGAATTTGACTCTGCCTCATTTCCTCTTACCAAAAAAGGGCATTAATGTGACGTTGGGGGGAGGGAGATACGTCCATCTGGCTGACCTTTACAGGATTAGCCCCATTAGCTCCACCGCCCGGGAGCTAGGCTAACAGAACACGCTGCTACATAAACGGGAGTGAGAGTCAAGGTTGAGATTTTTTCCTGGTGCCGGGAGGGAATGAGAGTTTTTTTAAAATTTTATAACAGGAACAGGAATTTTTATAGGCCAGAGACTGACATGGCGCTCCGTGTCTCTAGCCGAGATTACACCCTCTCCGGGAGTCAAGTGCAGGCAGCCAGAATTTGTGATATTTGATTGAAACTGATATTTAACACAGTACTTTGACCATAGACTGTAAAAGATCGACCCTCACGGCCCAGATCCCAGTGCTACAGATAAGCATCTAGTGTATGTGTCATGGATAGTAGGCTAACTTATTTTGCAATTCATGGTGCGAGTGCGGCTATTTAATTAGCATGACAGAGCTACCACGTTGTGCTCCTGGTCCTTCTGTTGTTACAGTCGGTCGATGAGCAAACCATCTTGTCACTTATGGTAACAACACCACACAAATGACTGCAGTCCAGGTCAAGATGACAGAGTTAGCATGCTAATGATGCTAATCCTGACAACTAGCATCTAGGGTGAAGTGAGGGCCAGCTGCTAGCTGTCACTCAAGAGGCCACGTCCCTAATTATCCATAAACCTTAACCTCCAATAAAATAAAAACTAGCCTAGTACAAAATAATTCACCCCCCTCAGTGTTGTCATGGCAATATAACCTAAACATACAGACTGGAATGTTGTTTTGTACCAGGCCTTAAACAGGTTTAATGATGCTGTGAAAACTGCCTGATTAACATGCGGGTCAATGAGAAACTGCTCTTTTGTGCAGACTACTCCTAGTGGACACTCGGAGAACTGCAGTTCTTGGCACTTCCGTATTGGATCAACCAGGAAGTCTCTATGTTGAGGGGTTGCCAGTAGCGCACCGCACTTCCCCGTATCTGTGCCCTCTGCATATTCATATTTTACTCTGTCCCCGCACTTTTATGCGACCGTTTAATTAATTTCCAACGCGTCGTAACGCGCTTTTTTCCGAGCTGTCCTGAAACGCACCATGAATACGCTGCGGCGTTCTGATTGCGTCATACAGTTGAGACGTGCGCGCGGTGGCCGGATGATTGAACCGTTGAATAAAGTATCGCTAATGCACAGCTAACTCTCCAGCAAAAGGCCGAAAAACGTGCACTTCTTCTCCAAAAAACCAAACCGTGTAAGTTGAATAATGCAGTGGTCTGTTGATACTGTTAAATGATGTCAAATGAATTAATTAACAGTAGAGCCAGGGGCCATTACTACCGGATTTTCAAATTCACGTCATAACTCTGTTAAAATACAACAAGTTCCGGATTTTTCACGCTAGGAACAGTCCCACTCTTTAATTCCTGTGCAGAAATTGTGCTCATTATTTCTTTGCACATATATATATATATTTATATATATTTTGTTTTAATGTTTATTGAAAGAGCAGGGAGGAGGAGGTGGAGCACAAGGCAACTGACGGTCACACAGGGGCTTCACAGGTGAGGAGATAATCATGTACCTGAAGTGCGTGAGATCAATTTTAATTCACAGCGATTTCACAACTCAATTATATTAAAAAAAAATCAGCTTTGCACATATTATTTTTATCTGTATCGTTGCAATAGACAGAGCAGTGAGAGAGCAGCACACAGGTGAGGACAGAGCAGCAGCATCACTGGAAGCTTCACAGGGGAGGAGAGATTACAGCTGACCAAGGAAGTGTTCATGAGTTATCAGTTATCAGCAGAGCCTGTAGACAGGCTGCAGCCTCTTATTATCAATACTAATAAACTGTATTTATAAAGTGCTTTTCCAGAAAGTGGGTCATTTAGTTGAAAAGGGAAATACTGACATGGAAGTTTAAAGATGCTTATATTTACCAATACCTCACCTTTTCTGACCTCCGACAGATATCCGTACACTGAAAACATCAAATGCTCTCCCAAAGACTGTTAATGCTTGAAAACATGGGTGTCAAAGTGATCCAGTAAAGGGCCGTGTGGCTGCAGGTTTTCATTCCAACCAAGCAAGAACACACCTGCAGCCACACGGCCCTTTACTGGATCGGTTTGACACCCATGCTTTAAAAGCTCATCGTCCCACAGAACTCCCATGTCTCCACTTGGCAGCTGAGCATCAAAGAAGAGTGTTGGCTTGTTGGCTCGCTTCCTACATGTTAGACAAAGGCGAAGTGGTAAAACAAACGGTGTTTTGGGGAATGAACTTACCTTATACCTATACTTATACTTATACTTACCTTACTTATACCGTTTGGTTTATTTATTAAGTGTAATTTCTGTATTTATTGGTATTATTTGGCCGCTTTTTAAAGGCAGCAGGTTGAGGTCATGTCATTTCCCCTTTTCTTGATTTAATGTGCACAATTGACAGAATATGCTGAAGATGATCTGTGCTGTCGTTCTTGACTTAAATTTGAAATACATCTTGATGACACGTGTTCAGTGTTATGTAACTTTTTGTCTCCATGCCATTAAATTCAGAGTTAAAAGAATGGATAGAGAATGCCCCTGGCTTTGTTCGCCTTAGGCCCCTTAAATTAAGTCTGCCACCCCTTGTAAAACTGCACCATGCCATTTTTAAGCTTGCGAGAAGGTTATTGTACAAAAATAAATACAAAATAGATATAATGTTTTTAATGAGTGAGCTTTAAAGATGCTAAAGGTAGATTTATTACATTTGGAAAGCAAGCTATAACTGTTTTCCCCATTTCAAATCTTTTTCCTAAGCTAAGCTAACCGGCAGCTTCCTCTAGCTACATATTCCTTCTTACTTAAAAAAAAAAAAACAGCTTTATTGGATACAGCAGCAGTCACTGCAGTGACACAGAGTAGAACGAGGATGGATAACTCTATCGTTTGCTCACTCGTTTGCTGCAAATTGAATTTCACAGGATGGGCCCACACCTTTGTTCCCTCAAGGATGGTGCTAACAGGCTGCCAGACGTTGCACTTTCAACTACAATAGGAACAATTTAAAGATGAAATAAAAATATTTGACATAAAAATACTTACTTAAATACTTATACTGTACATATTTTTTGTTATTTTCAACTTTAAAGTCGCTAGCATGCTGAAAACACCGTCTTTAAAGTCTTTAGACCCTCCTCTGGTTTTGGATTTATCCCTGTTACCTGGGTCTCAAGTTTGGCAAGCATGCCCAACAGTTTGGCCCACTTATTGCTATCTCATGCATTGGTAAAGGAAGAATCTAAGTGTATATGTCTGTGAAGCCAGAGCCAAATTTCCATGTGAGTAGACAAATATGTCTATTCTATATTTGCAATTTAGACACAAGAGTGGTATCGACCATTTAATTTAACGCTTGGCGAAAAATAGCGAATCAGGCAATTTGCCAAAAGGCTGAAACATTCAATGACATACTTCAATGACAAAATAAGGAAAGCAATCAAATGTGAACGCAGAGTTCATGACATTAGCCCAAAGGCATCATCTGACTGCCAGAGTGACTTCCAGGTACTCCAGTTAGACCCACACAGGCTTCATCCGTCGCATCTTCAATAATTGTGCCATCAGAGTCCTTTACCCTTTCACCTTCAAGCTTCCTTTTCTCAGCAGGTGAATGGATCTGATGGCAACAGCAGAGCGTCGGTCTCTGGAGGTGGAGGAGCTCATGGCGAGAGGTACGTTGGAAGATGAAGTATATGAAAGGGTTGTATACGGTGGAGCTCTTAGCGAAGAGGCACGGTAGCAGGGTGAGAAATGAAGTCATGTGACTCTGCTCCTTGGCGTGAAACATGCTCCAGAAGCTGACGACCACATACGGGGTCCAGGCAATAAGAAAGCCTGAACTGATCATCACAGCCATCTGAAATAAGAGCAGAGGTATGAAAGAACAAGGGAGGAATAAATACAATGAAATCAAACAGGTGGGGGCAGCTAGGTTTCAGTAGAGAAAGAGGAAAACAGGTTCCTTTGAAAAGCACCAAACCACTGATTTGAAAAAAATCCCTTTGAATAATACCTTGACATTTTGGAACAAATGCTTATTTGCTGTCTTGCTGAGGGTGCATTGAGGGGATCAATACCCTTTAATGCCTGTACACTACATATGAAAATACCACCAGCTGCCAGCTAACTTGGCTTAGCACAGACTGGAGGAAACAGCCAGTGTGGCTCTGTCCAGCAGTTATAATAAAAACACCTTATGTTGCTTTCTTAAGCAAAAAGCAAATAATGATATTCCCTCAAATATGAATCTATAAAATTCATACTAGTCTATTACGATGTTTTTGCACTGAAATTGTAAAACAAAACCGATGATCCAGCTGAAATGTTGTACAGCTTTAAAGCATCACGGCAGCATCGGGATACAACTTACAGAATACAGATACAGAAAGGGCTTCATTGTGTGTGTTCATCCTGATGATGAGTGAACTGTGACTAAATATAAACAGTTGTAAAAAATATTTCTTAAAATACTGGATAGATAATTGTTCATTGTTAATATAAATCACATCACCCATTTACAGATTTAGTCTTCTACAGTATTGTTAAGTAGAAACAACGCAGCCTTATTTTTCTACTGCGGCATCATTTTTGAGGGGCTCAGGCTGCACATAGGCTCACAGAAAGTGGCACACAGGTCGGAAGTGGCGAAAGTTGTAAAGTTTGAAAGTCATTGGGGTCGGGTGTGGCCGGCGGGCTCCATATCGCCCCCCAAATGCATGCCATGGTTGGGAAAAAGTCCTTTTGATGTTCATGAAATTTGGTGGGATCATTGCTCTCATCTTAAAGAGCACATGTACATATTTAGATTTCGTGCGTCAATTTTCATTTTACCAACACATGTTTAAGGACTTTAGAATGCACAAAAACTTACGAAAAGCCCATGTTCAGACTAGTAATTACTTTGATTTGATGCCACAATTGGGCTTGGGCGTGGCACGTCGACTCGATTAAGCTCAAGCGCCCCCCTTATTACTTTTAGCATTTTTGAATTGAATAGAAATCAACAGATCAATTCCAAATGTGGTCAGCAGAACCACAAGACCTTCACAATGCCAAATTGCGAAGCATTTATGTTTTACTGGAACGGCGTTGGCGTGGCGTGTTGGGAAAATTGTATGTTTCGGCATGACACAGTAAACTGTTGTAACGTGAGTTTACATTGTCCATTCTATCCCAGATTTCCCATTCTGTATGAGTCCAGACCTGAAGACATTTAGACTTAGACTTGGACTTGGACTTGGACTCTGTATTAATCCCTTTGGGATGGCTCCCGCAAGGAAATTAATTACATTTACACACCCATGTTGAGTCAGAGTCACAGCACCGCCTACTGACAGCAAATAAAGCAATGAATTATTAGTAACACTTCATTTCCATCTTCAGTCTGACATCCCCCGCAGTCTAACTTATTTCCATTGGGGGAGGGGGATTCAATTAGCCCTAACCAATCACAAGATACCTCTGGTTTAGCCATAGGCACACTGGAATGGGGATAAAATAATTAAAGTATGCGGCTCTTTTAGACTTTCAAATGCTCTAGGACTAAGCCATTAATACATCTTTTTGTTTTACAGCAGCAACAGTAGCGTAGGCTATGGTGGAGCCAATGACATAAGCACAACTTGGTTGTGATTGGCCAGTGACTTCCGTCTATATAAACACACCGCGTGAGAGCTTGACAACAGCGTTAGTCCTGGCCATCGCGCTGATTGGCTTGTCTCAGCCGAGAAACAGCTCAGCAGATTTAAAAGTCTGGACCCAAGCAACAATTCCCCGTTGCAGTTAATGTTTATTTATGTTAAAAACTCCTCCACTCATCATCAATATCCTCATACAGGAATATTGAGTGATCAAAGGAGATCAAATGAGAAATTTACATGGGAATATGAATTGCCAATATCAAAGCAGAGATGGATCTGTCAGTCGTGTGTATGTTTGTATGGATGAATTTACATAACAAAAGTAAGCTCAAGACACTTTACATATAGAGTAGGTCTAGACCACACCCCGTGACTCATGTATGACCCTCTATACCTCTTTAAAATATGATGATGTCACAAATGAAGTCTCTCCTGATTGAAATGTCACACGCTCGACTAGCCATCCAAATAAAAAACATAACTCCCTTTGCACATAGAGATCTTTCTTATATTCACTGTTTCCATATCATGAACATTCAACTTTGTGCGTGAAACAGCAGAAAAGTTATTTATTAGAAGGATAAATGTTTAAAATATGTACTCTGTCATCCACGTAAAAAATACACAGTGCCGTACTTTCGACGGGCTGTCAAATAACTTTGAGTTGGCTATAAAATAGTCCCGATAGTATAAGAGTGAAACAGTAAATTTGTGAAATACATAATATTAACTATATGAATTGGGGAAAGAGAGCGATATAGAGAAACTCATACATGAAAAGCATAATTTTTTTATTCAAGTGGCCTGATGGAATAAATACAATGCAGACTTTAAGACAATGAGGCTAGACCGATCAACACCAGTGATCTACGGAACATGTTGAATCCAGCTCTAACGGTCGGATTCCTAATTAATTTGGGAAATGTGTGAATAAGGGAAGTGAATGTTACAGGTACAAACATGCGTACAAACACACACTCACTCAAACACACATGCTCAACAATCATGTCCGCAGGGCATATGAAAAGCTGTTGTGTTCACAGGAACCCAGATGTGTAAAAATGTTGACCAGTCGATAACCCAGCGTGCCCTGTCAAGCACAATCGGCAGATCAGCCCGACACTTTCCCTTCCGATCTTTGTCAATCCCTCTTCAATGCCCTGCGGTCATTGCCTGCAGCCTGACCAAAGTAACAAACTACGCACAGAATTACAAGCAAACACTAAAGAATTATGGCTTCATTTTCTAATCTGCTGCAAAAACCCTTTGAATTCAAACTCATTTCAATGCACACACTTGGACACAGTCATGAATATGCACTCACACACACAGGTAAATGCACACGTGAACATACAGTTTAAATGGGGTTTACAGATGAGGCATTCAACATTCAACATCACACCTCACACTGAAGTGGAGTCACCTTTTGCACGCTTTTTTTCAAATCTGTCTCAGAGGCTCAACTAATTTTCAGAATGTAGAACATAGCTTTGAGGCCTTTTCATCATTACCTGCATTTAATAATAGATGTTGTGCGCGATGTCTCATAAAGATGTTCCAATCAGTGAAAGACAATATTGAAAGATCAAGACAGCATTGATCGTCTTATACTTACAAGAGTGATTTTCTTCTCAACATTGCCGTATTGAAAATCGTGGCTCTGGATGGATTGGTAGGCCCTGTGTAGCTTCCAGGCAATACCAAAATAGGTGAAGAGGATGACCAGACAGGGGAGGAATGTGCAGAGTACAGACAGAGTCATAATGAAGGTGGCGTGGTTCATTGACTCCCCATAGCCGGTCCAGTCGATTGAGCAGGCAAGTCCAAACGGCTCTGGCCCATAGCTGCCCCAACCCAGCAGGGGAAACAAGGCCCACAGGCCTGCGTACAGCCAGATCGCACTGATCACAATGCTGATGGTTCTCCTCTGAAACTTGATCCCTGTGTACAAATACATTTTAATCAGAGTTTAGTCGTATGTCATATGTTTACATACTGTACTACTTTCTATTACAATCAATGCAATTCCTTGTTATAAGACTTTTGCACCATAAAGCATAAGAACCTAGGCAGCAATTGTAGTTGAACAGCATCCAATGATGAGTCTGATACATGAGTGAAATGACAGCAGTGCAGACACATCAATAAATCCACTGGTCGATTGGACAAAAAGGGTTCGGCTCTTTGAGTGAACAATCAGAGCAGAAATGAGGATTCCGGGCGAGCTTATCCCCACACGAACATGAACATTAGATCTAAGTTAAATCAACAATGCCGAAAGCTAAGCACATAAGGAAGAGGTTGTTGGGATAGTGGAGCTTTTTCAGCAAAAGTTTTGCATTCTACAATAGCCTTACATCACAAATGTGGTGTGGTTATGGTTATTATGCGGTTTATGGTACGTGAATCATGGTTAAGGTATAGCTGGGCTTAGGCAACTAAAATACTTTGATATGGTTAAGATGAATAAAAAGGTGAACATTAGTGGCTCTTAATTGAATGAATTGATATTTGTTACCGAACATGGTTACAGAATGTAACTGGCGTACCGTGTCCATTGCAACTTAAATCGTCAAACTATCAATTATGAACCAAGATTCTGCTACTCTGTTAAATGGTAAATGGACTTTTATTTATTATAAAGCACATTTCTAGCCTTCTGACCAAACTAAGTACCCCCCATGCTGCTTATTTCTCACCTCAAATGTTTTCAGAAACACATTTTATTGTAATCAAGACGGACCAAGAACGGCCCCCGCTACGTCATTTTGGTGCTCTGATTGGTTGTGGATGAGGTTTCATTGCTCTGGGTTCCATATTGCCATATTGCTTTTTTTTTTTTTTAACACATTACACTTTATTAACTTGTTGACGAGAACAAATGAACATCAGTGTAAATGTCAGTTAAGGCTATGCAATAGACTGCGCTGTGAGTACTGCTTGCTTTGGACCCTTTTAAAAACCAACTGCCTATTAAGAGTGAAGCCCTCAGTAAGTGGAGAGATGAAAGAAGACAGCACCCCCCCCCCCCCTTCCCCCCTAAAACAGCGAGGCTTGTTCAGTGAGCTTAGCTAAGATTTAAAATAATAGCAGATCAATAAATCATGTGTGTAAAGATCAATCAGGTAGTGTTTGTTGAGTGCTCGGTCTCATCAATAATCCTCGTCAATAAACTGATAAGGTGTATGGCTGATATTAAACTGAAAGGTTTGTAGATAATGGTTTAGGTTATGGTTAAAAAGATTAAGAGGCTTTCTGGATGTCCAGCTTTAAGAAGGTCAATAATCAATGACGATAAACTACTTAATTAAGATTGTTTTCTTTATGCCAACTGCCATTTGTGAAAAAAGGCTCTGGGCCCATATTCACAAAACACCATGAAGCTTAAAATAGTCCTACCTTGCTGATTTAGGAGTCTGTCTAAGTCCCAATTTTAGCACTCCTAAATGATAGAGTACTTAAATTGTCTCAGCACTAAAATCAGCCCCTAAATCTGTGAAGTCGAACTAATCAAGAGGACGAGGAGCAAGTCGTAGAATGGCTGCTGCCAACAAAATGCCTTGTTATTGCGTCAATATTTTAGAAACCTTTATTGATAGTGGGGAAGCCGCATTTACTTCCAGGCATTTATTCCCCCATGCTTCTTTTTTTTGCCTTCCAGTTATCCTGACTGAGTGTTCCTTTAATAGGCCTAATATCCTTCCTTTCATGCATGCCAGTTGGGCAATAAGTAAAAGCTGTTCTTGCGTCCAGTTTGGTCACTCAACCATGTTTATTGTAGTCTGATAATTACGAAGCTTTGATATCGGCTAATTATTATTGAGCTGCCAGACATGAAAGAGGCTGACGATTAGCTGCACATATACTGGACTAGTCAGTGGCCTATATTACTCTTTGTTACATGTTACTTTTTACTGGATATATGGAAACCTCCTACAGTATTTCTTTCAATAATTCACTGACACAACCCAAAGCAGCCCATGACAGCTAATTACATGACATCATCCATAGCAATGGGGTCAACCCTGTCCTTTCTCTTAGCCTAAGAGTTCTCCCACTTCCTTGGTAAAAGTTGAACTTGGCAGGTTTGGGAATAGGTTTTAAGATGACACACTAGAAACTTCTTAGTGTTATTTAGGAGTTCTCTTAGGG
This sequence comes from Echiichthys vipera, assembly GCF_963691815.1. Taxonomy (NCBI): domain Eukaryota; kingdom Metazoa; phylum Chordata; class Actinopteri; order Perciformes; family Trachinidae; genus Echiichthys; species Echiichthys vipera. Next base: position 23,065,780 of record NC_139844.1, read on the forward strand.
CACACTTAAACTGTACACACAAGTACCCTAAAGCACGGGGCATTGTACCGGTGGACAGTGTGAGTGCGCCCTTAGCGATAAGATGAAATGTTTTGTGAATACAGGTCTAGATCTTCTTTAAATCCCATTTGAGATTACCCTACCTGTCCTGGGTGGACTTCCTGTTACCATGTATCTGATCATGCCCATCACAGCCAGAGTCATGATGCTGGTTATGCTGAAGATCATGCCCATCAAGCCGTAGTAGAGGCACGATGTGTCGCCTCCAATCCAGGCGTGGTTAAAAGCCGAAGCAATGGATAGAGGATACATGCTGAAGGCCATTCCGATGTCTGTTATGGCCAAGTTCACTGTCAGCAGCTCAGGAGCTTTGAGCAGGGCCAGACGACGAGCCGCGCTGACCAGTACTGCTGCATTCCCACAGATAGACAGAATAGCTGCAGGAAAAATAGGATAGAGAAACAAAAAGAGGGCATCTGAACAACACTTTGATCAGTGACACAATCCCTGTAGAGCTCTTTGCTAGATCTCACCCATCGGTGGAGGTCAGAAGGCAGCGTCAGTAACAGAACAACAAACAAGAAAATGTGGTAACACGGAGGTTCTGAATGGGTGCAAAGCCCTTGATCTCTTGGGAGCTAACGTGTTCCAGCTTCTCTCTGCAATTACTGAACCTAAGTACTCATATTCATGTTTTGGCAAGGGATAAAGCAGCCCTTAGTTGACATCAATTCAAATTATGTTGTGTGCTTATCACATAAACGTAAAATGTATGTGCTTCAAACCCCTTTAAACCCCTTCAACAGCCGAGAGAATGGGTTTGCTGTGGCTGATCGCACACTTGTGTGGGGAACACAGGTCAACTCCCAAGTGCTTTGCGCCCACTTGTCCAATGGCAGCCTGTGCTGCTCCATGAAGATTTATAGTGGTTCTTCGAAAAAGAAATTGACTTGATGTTTAGTTCTGATGCTGCACTTACCCCTCTAGCAACAAAGATCAGGACTGATTAAAGCATATCCCATTGATCACATGCTTAATGTGCATTCTGAGATATGATTTACAGTATTGATGCACTTTGCCTATTTCAGTAGACGCCCCCTTCTCCCCAGCAAACCGAACAATCATTGGTATTCTTCTGACCTTAGTCACTGTGGGGATTTTCTCCCCATTAGTTCCCCATACCATGCTCATTTAAATCCAGACATGGTAAATATAATGTGTGGGGGCTGGCTAATATTTCCAACCCTAACAACAAAGTCTTTTCACATATAAAAAAACTACTTATTTAGCATCCGGATAATCTTAGTGTCACAAGGTTTAAATCTTTGCACTTCCTGAGGAGACTGCGGGACTTAACTGCTGTGGATGTTTTACCAGTCTTTGGTCACCAGTGTCCTCTTCTACACTGTGGCGTGCTGGGGGGCAGCATATCCAAGAAGGACACCTCCAGAAACTGGACTTGCTGGTGACGGTGGCAGAGAGGAGGACACTGGACAAAAGGCTGGACATTATGGACAATGCCAGCCACCCCCTGCACACCGTCATCAGCACCCAGAGGAGACTGTTCAGTGGAAGGCTGCTCCTGCCCAAGTGTAGGACCAACAGGCTGAAGAACTCCTTTGTCCCTCAGGCTATTATCCTCTACAACTCCTCACTCGGCGGCAGGAGGAAATAACAAGGACAGAAAGGAAGGAGTGGGAGCCACTCACTGTGCAATTAAAAATCTACTCTTACAAACCTTGACACTTATCTTCTTTTCTTTGTGCAATAACTTAATCAACCACTTAAGTGCAATAACTTAATCTTGCTGCTCATTTATGTCATATACAGTCATATATATTTTATCTTTTACATTTCCTCTACATTTAACTTCTCTGATTTCATTTTCCGGGAATTTTATTTGACCTGTATTCTTACATCTACCTCATAAATATTGGACTAAGAGTTTATTGCTTACTGTTACTTATTGTTTTGTTTTTTTATACTTTCTGTATTTATTAGCTAAGAGTTTATTGGTTATCCTTAACTGTATTTTTTTATACCTCCCTTGTGCTTTTGTAAGCTGCTGGAAACTCAATTTCCTTGTGGAGTCATCCCAAAGGGATCGGTAAAGAGAAGTCTAAGTCTTGATTATTGTATCAATTTGGATATAGATAACAACACAATTAAAGAAATAGTTTGAAAATTTAGGAAATATCTTAATTTGATTTTTTTATGTTGAGACAGTAGTTGGGAAGATCAGTACCATTCTCAAAGTTAAACAGTAAATTTGAAGCTACAACTGCAGCAGTCAGTTAGCTTTAATTAGTACAATGACTGGAAACAGGGGGAAACAGGGGGCCTTACTCTAAGGCTGGGTTCACACCCAAAGGTCCTGTTTCTGAATGCAACTCATGTGAAGGTGATACATTGTCCAGTCCACAAATTGTGCTAGAAATGTTGCTCGATCCTTGGTCATACAGTTGGTGGGCGGTAAAAGTCAACAAACCTGTCCCAATTTCTACCTGGATACTGTACATCATGTTGGTGTTGATCCAGAGTGCACATCAGCAGATATTCAATAATTTGATAAAGAATGCATTTCTGGAAAGACGTGATTGGTTAGAATTGTTTTCACACCTGAAATGAACCGCTCCAGAGTTTACTTGACACTTCTTAGAAGCGGATCAGGGAGAAGTTGTTCGGCCCACGGCAGAATTTAGAGTCCAGCATTCACACAAACCAAAACATGCAATAAAACACTCTAGGGCAGGGGTGTCAAACTGATCCAGTAAAGGGCTGTTGTGGCTGCAGGTTTTCATTCCAACCAAGCAAAAACAACAACTGTGTTAAGGCAGTTCAGGTGATTGAATAAGTCAAGTCAGGTGTGTTCTTGCTTGGTTGAATGAAAACCTGCAGCCACAACCGCTCTTACTGTATCAGTTTGACACATGAGCTCTGGTGGTTTGGTTCAACCGGTCTAAAGAAAGCTGGTGTGAACATTGCTTTTAGATAACAAAATCAGCCTACCAGCGTCTCCAACACTTATTAGTTCTATTTATGTAGCCTATATTTTACCAGTTTGTCCCATTGAGATCAATATTCTCTTTTAAAAGGGAGACCTGGCCAAGAATAGCAGCAACACAGAATCATTTCACATAGCCAGACCAGATCTGACTGTCTATACTGCTCATCATTTCTGGGATAGGGGGGAAAATGCTCTTCGTTGTTTGTATTTTCTTTAAACCAATCAAAATGGAGCCTAGCCCCATAGCGGAGATAGAACAATGGTACTTTATCCCAGCAATGTACATTAGTGATGCACGCATGCACCGCAATTAATCTGCCGATCGTTTGGGTGGGTGCATAAAAAATAGCATTCTGATTAACAGCGGGTGGTTGAAATAATACATCCTTACATAAGTACATTCTATAAATGGGCTGCTGCAGCGGACAGCTGATATTTTTTCCTCAGGTTTGTGTGTCAGTGTCTTCGTTAAGAGAGATGGTGTGTGAGCATTTACACACAAGGGACGGATTCAGATTCCAGTCATTTCTGACGCTTAATGGTTAGTTTTGCATTCTTTACACAGATGTGATGATGGACTTCACATAGAGAAAACATATCCAACAATCCCATCAATAAATATGTTGATCTGTTAAAGAAAACTGCCTTACAGGTTTAAACACATTCCCCACGTGTACATTCTTCATGTATAGCTCATTGGGAAATGGTCTCGCCTCATTATAGAGTATTTCTCTTGTATATGGACCAGGGCTGATGAGAGTGCATGTGATTAAAGTGCTTTCTCCAGAATGTCACGATGCATACATACGGAAATAACAATGGGCAGAAATTTAAAGGATTTGAAAGTTACCGATACAAACACTTTAGTTATTAATTTGTTTTTGATTATGTAATGATGACGTGTCATATGAAGGAAGGAGAATAAGATCTGATTAAATGACGTGACTCCACAGCCGATTAATAGTGAATCTTCTCTACAATATCACCTCTGTGTAGCAAAGTGCTCATGGTGCACATGAGTCTCAAAATGGAACTGACTGTTATTAAAAAATTATTGCTTTAATAATACCTACTCCATTAGAGAGATTGGTTGATGTGTTCTGGGTGCAACCTGATGAACATAATGTCTCTCTCTTACATAAGCTTATGAAATGTGATTGACAGTACATGCAATATTGTGCTGACATGTTCATTTTTAATTTACCAAAAAGCATGGAACCCTGAACGAAGTGCTCTGCATTCATTTTTTATACCAGCATACTTATGTCGCAGCATATTTTTTAATTGTGTGTACATAAATGATTAACTAAATTGTCAAGAAGAATATCAAAACAATAATTCAATTTCAATTCAATTCAATTTTATTTATAGTGCCAAATCATAACAAAAGTTATCTTAGGACACTTTACAGAGTAGGTAAAGACAGCACTCTATGACTTATTTATGATTTACACAGACCCAATAATTCCCCCGTAGAGTACGGTGGCAACGAAAACCTTCCCTGTAACATCTTTTTAAATATCACCCAACAGCAAGTTAATGAGGTCCCACCTTCAGCAAGACGTGCTTGCCGACACACTGATGCAACGGTGCTTCTGTTGAATGTGAACTTAATCAGTAATCATTGAGTGGCACTTCTTCTCACAATGTGCTGCGTATGTGATTTCATTTGAAAAACACTGAGAGGAAGGAAAATGAAAAATATGATAAAAATCATCGTTTACCTAAATTTACGCAATGTAATACTGAAATGCAGGGTTGGGTTTTGATTTAATGCCTCTTCACTTGAAGGCTATTGACCTTTAGATCACCGGGGACTCATGTCAGGATGATCATGTGTTAATGATCTCCACAGAATCATCAGTGTCAACTCTTCAGACTCTTCAGGCAGGGAATAATAAGAGGTTCTTGTAGTTGGGAGGGAGTAGACAAGAGTCAAGACAATGCATTAGGAAGGAGCATCAATCAATCAATTGTCTTATGTGCCTCCTGTGGGCATGCATTGTTTTCTTCAACAACAGTTTGATTGTTTTTAATTATCTTATCTCTTAAGCAACCTTGCATGTTTTAGTGTAGTTAGCTCTCTATTGTTGTGTTCAATTCATAATGCTTCCTTACATTGATAAAATGACGCTGCTAGCGATAATACAGCAGTCCCTCACCACCATTGTGTGACTGCTGGTGTGCTATAGGCGTACTGGAGGCAACAGAAGGCCTCCTGCTCCCAGCACAAAAGATAATCTCAAAACATGTCGACTCTTTACAGCTGACATTAAGCTCAAGCAGAAAAAAAATAAAGATTCAAGCTGAAAGAGAAAATAAACGAGCTTGAAAAGATCAAATTGAACATAGAAATATTGAAACTACGAGAAGATCTAGAAGCACAGGGATGCAACATCACATTTTTACATGAGCTGTATCACATGACCAACTGTTATTCACTGACATTATTATTAGGCTGTTATTTTGTAGTATGTGCAAATAGGCCCGTCGGTCTATGCATCGTGCGCTGCATTTCTTTTTTCTCCTTTCGTTGTGTGCTGAACTGTAGCGTTGCTCACTGACACTTGCTCGCTGGGTTTAGATACGGGGTCATGAGCAATCTTTTCAGGGCGATACTCTGAGTCTCCCTGCAACCTCCTGGGGTTTCTTCCTGCCTCGTAGTCTCTTCAAAGGCTTGGCTGCCTGAGGATGAAGATGTCATGCTTAGATCCTGGCCATTTGATCACAGAATTAGAGCGAGATCAGCATCACACAGTCTAAGTGGCGATTGAGTGGTATCCCTTGTTCATGAAGGCAAATATTCTTGTTGTCGGGTCACGTTTTGTTGAAAATTTAATATAGTTGTTAAAGTGCCATCACAAAGAAAGAGCTACTGCTTGTATTGCTCTTCACACAGCAAATGTGTGCACTTTGTATTGAATCACCAACAAAGTTTTGAAATGATCCTATAGCAAAGTCAATCTTGGAAGGACTTATTTTTAACGGCTGCGTTTCGATCGGCATCATGTTTGTGGAAGTCTTATGTCGGCAGGTCTGTAACTTGGAACTATTCCAGCTGGTGCAGTACTTTATAATAACATGTTAGTAGTATGTAAACTCTGATCTAAGTCAGAACTTACATTCAAGCTAGGCTAGGTTTGAACTTACACACAGCCGGTGCAACCAAGTGCAGCACAACATCACTCCTCTCCTGTGATACAGTAGAATTCAACGCTAACTACATGCTAAAATCATTCCCCAACTGCCAACATTGCTATATAGGTATATCTTATAATCTCCATAAAAGAATAACCAAATTGCTCTTATTTTTTGTCCTTTGCCAACCACATGCCTGTGAAGTCCCTCCACCTGTAAGGACTTATAACAAGAACTAAAGCAAATCAAATGAACAATATTGTAGACAAAAAATGGGGAGCTCATTGGACTGAAAGAAGGACTTTGACACTAAAATATGCATCCTCACTGTGTTTTCTGAAGGCAAACGAAGAGGACAGGCAAACCAATAATTTAGAGGCTTAATAAAGTGCTTATTTAAGTCTTTTATGAGTTTTATCTGTTAGCTGCCGTCTGAAAGCAAAGGCGTCTCTTTAGTAGAATCCTAAAATAAATACACAAGCTCAACGTATGAATCTTAGGACACAAGTCGACATGTCAATGAAACGAGTAAGCAATGTACTTACCAACCATCACCAGGTATATCCCTGCCCAAAAATCAACTGTCGGTGACAGTTTGGACACGTATTTATCATCCATGTTTGTCCAGACAGTTGTCAAAACAGGTGCACAAATTACAGGTTGTCGAGTCACCTGGACTGAATTTTTAAAAGACTGAGCATATTTGTTTCCTGCCTCTTCTGTCTCTTCTGTCAGCTCTCACATTCTCTCTGTGCGATGCAGCGTGTGACACCTAATAGACACGCATAAACCCGCCACATGGAGTTTACTCAACAGTACTGGACACAGTGTGACACATGATTGACAGATCCCACACACACACACACACGCACACACACACACATGCTCAACACACACACACACAAGCACGCACGCACGCACACACACACACACACACACACACACACACACACACACACACACACACACACACACAGGTCGGAAGCAAAAGGTCATACATTATACGATTTAATGTCTGGCTGAGAATGGAAAAAGTAATTAAAATAATCTCTTATATTAATGAATGAATGAATGAAATGCCAAATTGCTAAACTAAATTAGGCTATACTCATGACAGGATTATTCTTTTTAGAACTTCAGTTATGAAAAACGAAGGAGGGACAGATGATGCATTGTCTATTATGCTTTCAGTTGTAGATTGAATTGAAGATAAAATAGATGAGATTAATATCTCACTCAGGAGGGATTTATGGTGCAAACCAGACCATTGTCTGACCACGAATATGGTGTGTGTGTATTCCCATGGGTGCATCAGTGCACGGCGTCATCATGGATTACAATGTGCTTTTCACAGATGAAGAAAGTCTAGTTTCCAGGGGTGGGGAAACAAGCGATACCCTTAAGTATCACGAGTCTTTACGAACAATTGTTTGTGAACGATTTTTAAAAACAATTATTTTAATGGCTGAATCAATTCAATCGCTTCATTGTAGTCTATTTGGAGGCAGGAGAAAGTTCCCGCTTTTCTTGTTGTAGTTGATAGGTCACGTGACGCCACATCTGCTTCCAGCAAAACAAGCCAGAGTGAAAGCAAGGCCTATGGAAGGAGGCTGGGACTCTGAGCTTTGGGGTTAGAGCTGTACACTGTCATGGACACAGCGTGCATTGCTAACACAGCGCAATGGAGACTACAGTAACGGAAGTACAGCTGAGATGAGTGCTCGTCTTTTTCAGCTCCGGTCAAACCAGCCGTCACTTGAATCTCTGTGGTCAAATCAGCCGACGCTACAACTGTAGTGCATCCATATCCATGCCAACGCTTATAAAAAGGTCATTCAAGTGTAACAATAATCAGAATAAATCCTAATATCGAATTGCAATACTTAAAAAATCGCAATACGTATCGTATCTGAACCCAAGTACCTCGATTGTATAGTGTAGAATCGGGAGAATAGCTTATTGTCCCAGCCCTAATAGTTAGTTTTATAGTTTCTTACCCTACAAGCATTCAACCATGTGTGCATAATATTGAACTTATGACTTCTTAGTTTTAGAATTAACAACATCAAAGTTAGAAAACTTTATAGAAATATGTGTTGAGGGAGGTTTAAAAGGTCCGTTGTATTTACTCAAGGGATAACTGAACTCTTGACCTTGGTTGATATAGCCTGCGGCATCAATACCTTGCACCATCTCTGCATTTTCCTGAGAGGTTTTTGCACCTCTGTGTGTGAAAAGGGAAGGGAAAACATCCGTTCACATTCTGTCTCTGTGAGGTATAAAAATGCTGTTGAGGGTTTAGCTTCTGTGGCCGTGTACCGTCATCATATTGTTCCATATTGTCTTATTCTGCAGTTCTTCTTGAAAGTTTGATATTGGTCCATAGAAGAGAAGAATAGTTTGAGGTAACAAAACATAGCATACTCATATAGTCTCTTTTAAAGAGCTCTACAAAAGCATGCGATGTTCAGAACCTATTTCATGAATGCGTTAAAAGCCGTCGCAGTGTTGCACAGAATGCCAGGCCTCGCTAATGGAGAGGGTTTAAGTTGAGAGATAGGAATGCTTTCAGCCTGGTGTGCACCTGTTGAGATAGTTATAGACAGTAATTCACAATATGTGTCGTCAAATTGGCGAATGCGTTTCTCAGTTTGCTCATGTTGTGCTATTGTATTTTGCAGCTTCATGAACATGGTTTTCTTTATTTAGTGTGCTGAGAAATATGATTAATACAAATGCACTGCCTGTCTTTCTTTTTACCAGAAATTACATTTTAAAATTCTTGATAAACACGTTATTTGACAAATATAAAGTACCTTATAGAACAGAACAGTGTGTATACAGTGGAGCAAAAACATACAAAAAAGAGAAGGACAATACTATTAGAAAAGAAACATATTATTATTATTTTGGCAGTATAGATGTACATAAAAAGGGTTGTTAGTGACTGCAAACATTCCTCCTCTACGTACAGGCCATGGAGTAATCCCTTACTAATGGGATTCTTGAGATGACTACACTTCACTGTACCTTACCTTAACTAACTTACTTCACCATGAAAAGGGCTGCTACACTTCACTGTACTTTACTGTCACTTAGTTCTGTAGGAAATGCTGCTACATTTTTAACACTGTTATCACTTATCGCTCCTTCTCACTTCTTTAGTTTGTACTTATTTTAAATCATTATGCTGCTAAACTGCACGCTGCGTATTGTTGTATATTGTATAAACCTACGCTTAACCACAATGTCTGTTGCACTCTGTCACACTTAGTTATTGTTTGATTTATTTGATGTTAGCTTTATTTGATTTGATTATGTATTTATGCTTATTGTCACTCTGATCCTTTTCCACCTTCATATTGAAACTGTTGCACAATCATTTCCCACGGGATAAATAAAGCTTCTTGAATCTTGAATTGAATGACATAATCCACAGTTCTTGTTCTGTAGAAAAATGTATTCTGAAGTTTGGCCAATGATAACATAATAACTTAATGCCTCAGCAGTACAAGTTGCTCAATTTAAGTGGGTACTAATTTTGCTCCATAACTTTGTCTTTGTATTGCATCTTTGTAAAGAACAAAGCGTGTATTTTGTCCTTCATCGCTTACCTTTGTCCATGTAAGAAGAAACCCCTTTATGACCCATATGGACAGAAGAATTAGTTAAGTCTTTTAAAATGTACTGTTAATTGTTCTAAGGGATTTAGTTCATGAGTACCGTGTGTGCACATTTGTTACAAACATAGAATGTGTGGACCTTTGGTAATCCCCTCATTTCCAGTACACTGTCGTGGTCAGAATCAAACTTGATTTGATACGATTTCACTTTATCATAAGAATACTTTCCGTCTCCGTCTTGCATAACCAAACAACAAAAACATATACTACAAACATCTATTACATCACACATTACAGATAAGTATCTGCAGTGCAATCTGTTTAATCGCTTTCTTTGACGTTCGGTGCTTAGTCTAGTGTACACAGGTACACTGAGGCTTACTTAGAATCCAAAATCTGACTTACCTGTTTGTCACACTGATTAAATGTGTCCAGCCTTGGCTGTGCTTTCTGAGTTTGGATAAGCAACTGTTAGCATGGTAACATGGTGAACTAAAATAGTGCACATGGAATCTGCTATACGTCAAGATGCTAGCATTTTTGTCGTTAGCACGGTAGCATGCTGATTTAAGCTCAAAGCACAACAACCTCACAAAGCAGCACAGTCTTATTACCTTCACAAATAATGCTGCAGATATGACAGCATCTGACATGCTTATATAAATGTTTTTAATCTTGGCAAACGTCTTATTCATAGCTGAATGGGAGTCACTTTGGGATATGCCTACTGTGCTCCTGGTTTATAATATTACACCATATGGAGAGGGAATGTCTCAGGAGATTACCAGAGGGTTTGATCCATCTACATGGATGTCAGTATGGTCATCTCCAGGCATAGTTTTGAATAGCCCACTATTGTTGAATTACACTTTATTAGGTGCACCGGTGCTTAATAAAGTGTCAGTGTGGTCTTCTGCTGCTGTTCCCTATCTGCTAGAAAGTAGGTGGTGTTGTGTGTCTACAGATGCTCTCCTGCATTCTTCTGTTGGAACCAGTGGAGATTTGAGTCACTGTTGCCTTTCTATCAGCTCCAACCAGTCTGGCCATTCTCCTCTGACCTCTGGCATCAACATTTGCGCCCACAGAACTGCCGCTCACTGGATCCTTTCTCTTTTCCGGACCTTTCTCTGTAAACACTAGAGATGGTTGTGCGTGAAAATCCCAGTAGATCATCAGTTTGTGAAATACTCAGAGCAGCCTGTCTGGCACCAACAACCACGCCACGTTCAAAGTCACTTCACTCACCTTTCTTCCCCGTTCTGATGCTCGGTTCGAACTGCAGCAGATCGTCTTCACCATGTCTACATGCCTAAATGCACTGAGTTGCTGCCATGTGATTGGCTGATTAGAAATTTGCATAAACGAGCAGTTGGACAGGTGCACCTAATAAAGTGGCCGGTGAGTGTAAGTCAAGATAAGAAAGTGCTATTTTAGTCCCAGTAAGAAACCAGATGTGTCTACCTCTCCTCTCCTAAACAAAAAAAAAAACTGTTAAACTCACCCCCCCGTCTCTCGTACGGTAAAGATGGCGGCAGAGATAAGGAAAAGAGAGAATCAGTCACAATAAGTGTCACAAAGTAGACGCTACATATGTACTTTTAAGACCCCGCCTGGATACACACAGCCATGGTCTGTTGTTTTTTTAAAATGAGTCCATATACTGTATGTCTTAAATTAGGCAGTATTTTTTAACTTACAGTTACAGAAGGACGCCTTTAAAATAGTGTTTGTTTTAAAACAAGCTGGAGACACATGAGCCACAAGGCTTAATCGTGACAGGGGCGTAAAGTGGGGGGACAGTGGCCCCTTCCCTAGGCTCTACCCCCCCTTTTCTGTCCCCCTTGTTAAGAACAAACTCATTTTCTATCTCCTTCATTTTGATCTCAACTACACACCTGTCATATTTCGTAGCTGTAACTTGCATGGCTGCGGCCCTAACGCAGTGACAAACTCAGGACGCAGACAGACGCACGCGTTGCTGAAAACAATACCAGCGTTGCCGTGCGGCTGGTAACAATCCTGAATGTCTTGGAGGACAGAACATCACTTAAACTGTAATTTTGTGTTTTTAAGTCTTTTTTAAATTTGATTTCTATTGATATTTATTTCTCGATTGCTCATTTTATGGTCTGGGTCTTATTTGAACAATTTTATCACGTGCAAGCACTTTGTGACTGTCGGTTAAAGGTGCTATGTCAAATAAACTTATTATTATTATAATTATGCTTTCCTCTGTCAGAGTGTTTATCCAAGACATTGCAGCTGTAATTTACACTACCAGCTGACAGTACTAGAGCATTACATGATCTATGTTCAAATGAGTCACCCCCGTAGTTATTTAAGAAACCATATCAGGTTTCAATAATTACAAAGGCCTCATGCAGTCATGGGGGAAGATGAAGGATGACCCTAGGCATGACAAGAGTACGCTCTCTGATGTAATTAAAGAAAAAACAGTTATTTGAAGAGGAGTAACAGCAGGCATCATTTTAAATAACTGCAGCCTTCTAGTGACTGCTGTAGGCATGGTAACGGATGCTGCAAACCTGGGTTTAGAGAGGTAATTGGCATGTATATGATGACGCTGTAGAGTTAATGAAGAGTTCTCAAGTGGAAGAAAAGGGTAAATAAAACCTGACTGATGTGGTAGTGAATGGGATGCAGAATGCTTTAGTCAGTCTCTACAAAAAAAAAAAACCAGAGGAAAAACGCTGGAATGTGTTGTTTTTACACGTTGTCAGAAGAAGGATCAATAACAGGAAAGACAGTGAGACAATACCTGCTCATTACCACATACCTCCTCTTCAATTTTCACGCTTTGATAATCTCGAGGGCCAGTCATAAGGACCAGACGAGCTATAAATATCCCCAATTTGATCTTACCAATCTAAAGGAAAAATGCAGTCGGGTAACACCATATGGATGTTCACCTTTATGGAGGATGAAGAAAATAGCATGTACTGTATATCCCCTCTGTACATGTCGTCAATCTGTTCTCAGGTTAGACAGATGCGGATATTAAATCACCTGTCAGCGTTGTTATTCAGTCAATAATTAATAAACAAAATATGTGTTAACCTGTATGAATCGTCATTATAGGAACAGGTATATGGGTAGAATTTGAGTTCCTGCAATGACATCCCCACCTGTGCACCACATTGAAGGAAAGATGCCATGTATCAGATTTGTAAATGAGAAAAATTCATTGATTCATTGATTAATTCGTTAGTCAGTTTCCACTCGCTGATCACAGCTCAGTTATTTACGTGCTAAGATAAACGCTAGCAAGAAGGAGGTTAAACTAAAGTTAAAGCTTTGCAGGATCTCTCTACGACTGGCACCAACATGGATGACAACATGAGAGGCAACAGTATGGAAGAAGATCTGTGTCGTCGGGTTTGGAAATTAAAAAAACAATTGAATTCCGAGCATTGAATATTTATGCATTGAAATTGTGTATCTGAATGATTTTGACGCTGAATTTGATTCTTTATTTTTCAACGTTCATGAATTAAATGTCAAAGAATTCAAGGTTAAAAAATCCAATGGGCCAAATTAATTCAATTCAATTTTATTTTATTTACAGTGCCAAATCATAACAAAAGTTAGATCCAACAATTCCCCCGTAGAGTAGTATTTTAAACATTGAATTATTAACATTTAACTGTATACTTTGTATTTTGCATCTGAATTTGGTATATAGATTTTTTTTAATGTGGAATTTTTTTGGTGTCAACTTGGATGTTTTTATCCTTGAATTCTTTAACATTGAATTTATGAACATGGGCAAATAAAGAGTTACTCTCAGAGTCAGAAGATTCAGATACATCATTTCAATGCATATTTAGTCAGTGCAAGACATTCAATGGCTTTTTAATTTCAAAATCCGAGGACACAGACTTCTTACTTCAATACTGAGTAATGCAAGCATGGATAAAGGCAATTTCAGTGACCTGATAGAGTGGAAATGAATATGTAAATGACCTCAAAATAGGTTTGGTGGCATTAGTGCCATGAGTGATCACACATTTCTTTCTTTCTTGGCAGGGTGGACACCTGGGCTGCTGAGCAGACTTCTTAAACTGGACCAACACGTGAGGTAAGATTCTCGATCTGTCTGTTTATATTTTAGAGTTGCAAACCTCTAAACTGTAGCTGTTGGGGCTGAGATCCTCTTATTGTTTTCACTTTAGTACTTAAAGCTTAATATCTTTACAAAAGTGACACAACGATGCCCTGCAGCTGTCCAGTATTCACAACATGTCAACCAAACCCACAAAACAGTTCACGGTCCTCTTTTGAGTATGAGACGCCCTCTAGTGTTCCAGCAGAGCCTGTGACTCGTCCGCTCTCTGCCCGGCCTGTAATCAGCGCCTATAGATCTGTTTATTCCACAGAGACCCGGCACATTTCAACAGAAAGACGATGTCCATGTGAGAAAGACAGCTTTTTCCTGTTTTGTCAGGTAACCATGAAAAAAAGAAACCAGCAGGAAGGCAGAGCAGTAAAACTTCTTCTTACGAGCGTTTCTCATGAATGATGCATGCGAGACAGTATTTCATTTGTCAAACTGCCAATTTCTGCTAAATCTTTTAGAGCAGCAGAGAGAACATGGTTTTAAACGAAACCCCACCTAAATAATGCAGCTCCTTCAGAAGCCCTCCGCATAATGTATCCAGCAGCTCTGTGTGAGGAGCGGAAGTCACTATAAGAATATCAAATCTAAAGAATACCAAAGGAGGGTCGTTCATAATTCAGTGGTCTGTCATCTCAGAGTGAGATGCTTAGCTCGAGGAACGCGTAGTCTGAGTGTGTATCAAGGATAAATGGCAGGGAGATGCCGTGTATATATGGACACGTTACAGCCTGCGTGGGATCAAGTGTAATGTGAGACTGTACGCTTCAGTCAGACAATCAGCTTGTTTTCTAGGAGCTGTAGGATGTAAAAGAGGCATTTAAGGCTATTTTAAAAGTTCAAGAGCATATAAAGCAGTAATCTAGCTGTTTTTTCACTTTTGAAAGGCCTGTAAACTTCAACCAGGTTAGGGTTTCAGCTTCATTCAGCAACATGTGCCCTGCTCTCTTTTCATCCATATTATATACATCATGCATTAATTTCATCATATTATATACACTTTTGAAAGGTTTTGCATTTCCCTTTTACTTCATTTTGAAGTTCTTACCCATGCTACCAATTTTAATGAAAGAAAGTGCAAAACATGTGACTGCTTATGGCAGAGCTGACGTCAGGGGCAGGCGATATGGCAAAAATATCATATCACAATTTTCTACAGTAAAAACGTTTTTTCTACATTGATTTTTGCCTGTGAATATTCTCATTTGTCCAGGTCATTGTTATTCTCAACGCACCTGACCAGTCCCAGCCTGGTCAGATGCGTACATGAACTGATGAAGCCTCTTGGATGAGAGGTGAAACGTCTTCCTAGACAAATAACCAAGTGCTTTGGGGATAACGACGACCTGGACACATGAGAACATTCACAGGCCTGTAAGTTGGACCAGTCCCAGCCTGGTCCTGGTCCTGGTCCTGGTCCTGGTCCAGTCCCAGCCTGGTCAGATGCGTACATGAACTGATGAAGCCTCTTGGATGAGAGGTGAAACGTCTTCCTAGACAAATAACCAAGTCCAGCCGCTTTTGACTGAAATTGCTTAGAGAGTACATTGATTTTTAATTAACAGTGCAACCAAAGTATTTCCCTACGTCAAAACTTAGCCCTCAAAGAGAAAAAAAAATCCTACAGAGCATTTAGATCTTCTTGAACAGATTTGAATCAGTTAGTGCAAAGTGTTGTAAATAAATGTATTCGGCAGCCCTGCCGATGAAAGCTTGGTAGCGTGAGTAAGAACTCTGGTTCTTCACGCGTAAAACCTTGGTTGTAGCACAACCCTAACGTTTTCCCAAACCCAAGGTGACATCTTCAAATGTCAAATGTCCAAAACCTGCAGATATTCAGCATCATATAGGGGATTGTTAATAGAAAGGGAAAAAAAAGTTTAGTAGATTATTAAAATGATTGCTGCTGATCTTCTGTTAAGTCTATGCACTGATCTCATACCATGTAATTTAGCCCTAAAAAAATCTACTTTGTTAGTAGTTTATTTTGTTTCCCGTTGTTACTGACTGTCAGACGGTATAATAAAGGATGGCATTGATTCTCAGTATATGTTCAGGTTTTACTAAGGGTTTAATTTATTGTTCTTTTTTTCTACAGAGTAGAAAAATGAATTACTGAGTCATTAAGTTGCAATGCAGACTATTACCACTAGAGAGCAGGATTGCTCATCTAATAGCACAGTAACAGTACATAATCATTTACACTTTTACAGTACATATTGCTGACTTGTATAGATAACAGGCAGTTATGGATTTAAGTTTGCCAAAAATGTCCCTTTCCTCCAGTCTGGCCTTTGATTCAGACACATCACTTTCGCATAGTTTGAGGAAATGACATGCAGAGCAGTTGGAAACCTAATTAATCTTAACCTGCGAAGATGATTATAACTGTGAAGCTCACCGGGGGCAGCAGATGCCCATATCTTCATACATGTTGATACATTAGAGTTAATAATAAATTAAAATACTAAATACTCAAATGACAACGAGTAGAGACACATTTCCTCTCTGAATGTTCTGAAACTGTGTTCATTGTCACTAATGTTGGGCTTGATAAACGTTCCACAGTCTATTAAATAAACCACTGCAATCCTACAGTATTTCCTCTCCTATCGCGGCGCTGCAATTTGCTGAAATTTATTGGTGTCAGCATTCTGTGACCACTAATGCAGATAAAGTTTCAGTGTTTATTTTTCACATAAATAATCACACTCATTCTGTTTGAAAGAAAAACAACAACCCTGAATGCTCAGGAGAGGCATGATAAATTTAGTTTCCATGTGAGAGAGTAAAAACAACTTTGACAGCGGCGATGTTTTAACAGGGTAAGTGAATTTTGGCACCACCAACGGCACTTTCCTGTATTTCTTTTTCACGGGGCACATACAACTCAGCTTAATCAAGGCTGCTGCGCACAAAGGGGCTATTTGTTTAATCATTTTGGCACTGACGGAGGTATGCACAGTCAACCTGGACTCACAGCCGCTGCTTGTGTGGTGTCAGTGTACATGTGTGTGTCCGTGAACATGTGAGTGTTCCTTAAATGCAGTTGTGTGTCTGTAGGCATGCATCTATATTCGTTTTTATTTTCTTCTTTTTTAATATTTAGCCGGGAAAAGGCTGCATTTTGAAAAGTGGAGAAATAAGAGATTGAAAATCTGACATGGCTGATAAGACTTCTAATACAGTGCACTGGTGTGTGGATTGTGACGCGTCTGGGACAACGGCTAAATCATCAAGACGAACATTGACAGGCTGCAGCCATGCAGCTTTGTCAGGTTGTTCTAAGGCACAGCAGTGTTCATGTGGGGATGCTAACATGCTCACAATGAAGAACATACTGTTATATATTATGTGTGTATATATATATCGCTTACCATCTTGTCATTGGCATCAACCTCATACAGCTGAGGGTTATGGCAATGGCAGTTTTGCAGGCATTTCTTCATAAAGTCTTGGAGAGACTGAGATTTTGACCTGATGATTGTAGTACGGCGGTAAGACAAAAGCAAATAATATCACAGTATTTTATAAGATTCTGGACGTTTCACGGTATATCATTGTTTTTTTCCCCATGTCTGGGTCTTATTATAGGTCAACAATGGCTTATCCCACTCTAGGGGGTACATAGAATATAGAAACACGCTGTTTGACTGGGTCTTTTTGTAAATGCACAATTATTAGTGTTACAATCTGTGTGCCGTGGTGTTTTCCCCCCTGTATTGTGGGTTATTAATTGTTGCGTTAAAAGTTATAACTGTAAGTAAGAAGGATAAGCACTTTATAGGGTTACCCTCTCAGTACACTCACAGTTTGCCCTGATTACAGCGCCCTCAATATCATACATTTTGCTACCTTGAAAAGACACAGCAATGGTTTTTAGGTATGCACAGGTATGGCTGTATATGAAAAATCTGCTACTGTGTATGGCATCAACCTCAGTACAGCTGCGGATGATGGAAGTGGCATTAGTTTTTCAGGTATTCATCCAAACACGTTTATAGCACAGGATGAAAAGTTGAAATATTACCAGAATGTTAGATTTCATCCTGTGGGGACATTCATTTCTGTACTAAATGGAAAAGTCAGAGGATCATCAACACTAGTAGGATTCATCATTTCGGAACCATGAATGTCAGTCAAACCGTCTGGTGTCGACATATTTAATATATTTAACATCTTTCACCAAATAATGCATTTTTAAAAGTGTAATATACAACTTAAATGTGTACATTATACAAAGTAGGGGTTCCCTTCTCCACTTCTCTTTCAGCTAAGGGATCCTCGGCCTAAAGAATGAAAGAAAAAAGCCCTGCAGCCACTGATCCCAGATCGTATTTCACCCGCTCTGGATGTCTGTTTGATCAAGTGATGGGACGAGCAACAGTTTAGAGGTAGAGTGTCCGCCCTGCAGCCATTTATTTAAAAGCTGTTATTTATGTTATTTGCAGCCCAGTCGCCAACAATGGTCTAACCATAACCTGTCAGACTCGACTTGAAAAGTGGGGTGCCATAATGACCAGCAGCGTGAAATATCCACTCACTACCTGAGGCCCCGACAGCACGCTGTCAGCGCAATGTCCACTTCTACTGTACGCCGCCAGCCTTTGAGCAAAACAGAAACCATGTGAGGAACCTGATCCCTGTTGACACAGTGTTTAAATGACAGTATTCCACAAACACAGAGGCCGCGAGCCTACTCTAGGGACTTGTACAAGCCCACAGCTCCTGTGCACAGTTTAAATAGCTTGTAGATGATTAGAAGGATCAAATGGTCAAGGGATAAAACCACAAAGGGGTGCTCTGCTCCGTGTGAAAACATGAAGGTGCTCATTATGATTACTTATGACCTGTTGACTCACTAAAATTGCTGCGAAATTGGCCATACTGTTAAGGAATGCCGCGCCAAGACAGACAGTAATTGCATTTCCTGTTAGTCTGTGAGTTCCCCTCTCTCTGTGTTTGTGTGTGAGTGTGTGTGACTGAACACCTCTTTCAGCTGCCCTTGATCATAGAGCGTAGACTGAAGTGACTGGAACAGAGACAGTCAGAAGAGATTAAGTGATATTGCACACATTACACTCACAGAAGTGAAAACCATCAGAGAATGTATTTCATTAGGGTTTTATCATCATAATGAAAACATCTTTGCCCTGACTTCACAAATTGACCCGACCCTATTAGGCTTAACTCAACTTTACAGGGTTTTTTTGACGACATTGATTGTCAGGAGAGCATTTACCTTAAACGTATGTTGGCGCATGTGCACTTATTGCACATGTAAGAACTCCTGCTGATGGGAAACGCCAACTCTTGAAAACGGTTGACTGCATCAGGGCCTCCTAATGGCACTGAGCTGGGAGAACAAGCTCGCTCCTCCATGTCCCGTTCGATAAAACCAGGGTTTGGGTGTGTGCCATCACTAGGGGCTTGGCAGGATGCAGTGACTCGCTGAGGTTTGAAACCCCATTAAATATTGTCACTTTATTTTAAGGAGCTGCCACACTTGTGAGTCCCACATCCTTCTGGAAAACTAATCAGAAGCCCAGAGCTGGCCAGGGATTGGCCAGAAGACATTCACACTGTGATTGTCTGAGTTGTTAAAGTTTGTTTCCCCTAGATGACTTAAGTGTAATGAAGGCTTTTAATTCTCTTGTCAGCTGAGTTAAAGGCGTCTGTCCGCCGTGTTGTGTCTTGAGACGCTGGGAAGATTATTTATGAAAGTTTCTCTGCGTACGATGATGGTTGCGTGTGGGCCGACTCATAATCCCAACTAGATTTAGTGAATATGCTACAGCTGGGCACTTTATAGCGTGAACTGCCAATTCCCAAGGTTGCCTTACGATAATTCTCCTTTGTCAGCTTGTAGCTGTAATTCCATCGATGATTGTCGACTGGTCATCATATCTGCTTTATTGAAACATGGACTCCATGGGGTACATGGACTCCCAACAGCATATCCCATGTGCCTGGTGCAAGGCAGCTTTTGGAAAGGTCTGTCTGTCACATTAAGTTGGATTCATAGTCAAATGAAGGAGTTAAGGGGAGTCCTATCTTGCAGTAGATACCTACGACATTGGTTTTGATTTGTACTTCAGCATTAGATTTGACCCCCTGATAGCACCACCTTGTGTCATTTGGGAAAAGAAAACCACTTTAATTCATTCATACTGAGCAGCGGTCTTGGTGAGAAGAACGTTCGTAGTGGAAACTGCTTCACTAGATGTGTGTTACTGAAAAGGGGAGTACTTCCTTCAACCTCTTTAAACGTTGTTCTCAGCATCGACTATTTCTACTGAGATTAGAAGTACATGTACTTATAAATTTCAGGAGGTGCATGTCTAGCGAGCATGTTGGTATAGCGTCCACAGGCATACTGTAGCCTCTGTAGCTATGCTGTAAACCCTTAACTGACAACCATGAATCAAGCTTAAGTGTGTAAAGATGATGATGTCATCCAGGCCATGGGAAGTCTAGAAGTACAGGGCAGGGCAGCGGACCCCTAACCGCTCGAAGCCCCTTCGCTCTGACAACTCTCAGTTAATGTCTATGTAGTTCAGGTCCATGTGTGTAAAGTAAAAATGACAGAGTGTAATAACTAACGGACCCCATTGATAAATTAAGAAAGTGCTTCTTTCTCGCTTTCTTGCCCTCGCTCTGACGTCTCTCCATTAATTGCATGTATAGGTCCTGTTTGTGCATGTGTGTGTATTTCGGGCCTGTGTGTGTAACATGAATAATAATAGAGTGAAAAATATCGAATTTCCTGTTGCGGGATTAATAAAGTAATTCTTCTTCTTCTTTTTCTTCTTCTTCTTCTATTTCTTCTTCGTTTCTTGAGATCTTTTGCCACATCTATGAAAGGATTGATCGGGTCTTCATCAGTTCGGTTTAACAAAGCCAATGTTGCTGTTATCTCTTGGATAAGTTACAAAAAAGTCTTTAAATCTATAACTTAGTACTTCTGTGTCAGTTACAGTAGAAGCACAAACATGTTGACTTTCACTTTAGCTCTGTATGTCTTCGTACTTCTGCTCTTTATGCGCTAAATGCCTAATAAGCAGAAAGACTATGGGCTCCATGGTTCTAGGGAAAACTGCAAAGTCTGTGACTATTCCATCACCATGGGGTAACCCGTTCATATTCTGATGAGTCATTTCATCAAGTGGTGGTGCAAAAAGGGAAAGAAAAAAGACAAAAAAATGGAAAATGGAAAGATACGTTTACATACAAGATTTACAGAATGACATGGTTACCGTACAGAAATGGCTGTCTCTGCTGTCTTAGTATTTCTGTCTCTGTTTCTTTTACGCGGCCATACACTTACATACACAAAGTCAAACAAACACGCACACACACCCTCATGTATGTGGAACGGTTTTGTCTCGCTTGCTGGACATCAAGCTGGCAATTTAGTCCTTATAGCATGCAGATGTCTGGTGTCACTCCAAGATAAACCCCAGCTCTGCCAGACAGAGTGCACACTACCTGCCAGCAGCCTCCGCTCTATCATGGTCTAGTAGCGTCCACCAACCCTATGCTTGGTAGTGGGCGTCTGCCTAGCAAATCCATACACACAGTCTAGTTCCTGTTGTGCCTCTGTCCTCAAACGGCTAGAGATGAGTATAAACAAATCCAGAAACCCAGCTGTTTATTGTTACAGGTATATGCAGTCAAGGCCTAGTGACAGGGGTGAAAACGCGACTGTTTATTTTATATCCAGTTCTGAAGTGTGCCTGGAGACACACAGAACAGGATGAATAACACATTTAGGAGGAAAGAAAAGACAAAAAGCAAAATAATCAACACTGGAGCAGAAAGATGGAGGGGGTGTGCGGAGGAATTTTGGCACAATTTTGCAACAGCAGCGAAAATTGCAAAACCAAAAAGTTAGTAGAAACATGTCCTCCTAGTGCTTTATAAAAAAAATATTATAGAACTGGGAAACTGGGAGGAAAGAAAGGCGAAACGGTTTTGTTTTTGTCTATGAAAGTTAAAATGTTTGGCTAGGCAGAGTGCCAGCGCGGAGGACGGCGGCCTGCTGTAGTTCCCCTGTTCTGGTGGGCCATGAAGCAGAGGTCAGCTAAGTCTGCTGAAATCAAATCCAGTGTCTCCCACCCGCAACAACAATGTGGCAGAATGGCCCAAGGGTAATGACATGATTATGTTGTTGTGTTCTGGGCTAAATCTTACAAGGAGTTCGAGCCCTGCCCTCGCTGTCTTTCTGGATTACATAGACATGCAAGGCCTGTCTAAGCAAAAGCCAGGTGCCTTATCCTATCGCCTTGTGTGGCACAGAAACAGCTGAATTAGCAGAACCAAGTCTTGGCAGTCTGGCGCACTAAATGAGATCTCCTATCCTCTTTCATGTTTGAAACCTGTTCGACATCTCTGTCAAACAGTCGTGCAGTATTCAGACCTGATGACAAAAACAGATATACTGGGACGGTAAAACCCCTTTTTTTAAACGATATTGTTCCTGCATAACGCAACGACGTCTAACACACAGATAAAGTTAAATGATATCGGTTTTAGACTTGATAACACATCGGCTTAGTGCAACGTGAAATGTGACTCTGGACTGGAAGATCGCTCGGTTGCAAACAGGAGATGTATACGATAACGGGGCCACACTACAGTGGATGTAGAAAGTGTTTGAAATGCTACACTGTTACAAGACCCTGCTTAATCAGAATGAGCCATGGTTTTCAGATGGTATTTAGATATGTAATGCTAACAAATGAGGCTTTGCTATTATAGTAACAGGCTCTTAATGTTATTTCAGCAGCCAAGTCTGTCTCTTTTTAGTGGTTAGGTGAGCTTATACAGTTTCCTGAGGCATGGACTAAGCATGTTTGGGTATGCACATTCTTTTCTCAGCGTGTAATTGCAATATTATTGCCATGAAATATTGGTATGCAAAATCCACGAATTCAGCATTTGACATGGCAGCAATTTGTATCTTTAATACGTTGCAGAACTTTTGTTTTATCCGAATCTTGACTTTCATTTCGCCGCACGTCTGGATCTTCTTAAAAACTGCACACACTCTTGACCTCAGCATGCGTTTGCACAAACATATTAAGATAATTGCCAATGACTGCTATCGGTGATCGTATTTAGACTATCTCAAACCACTTAGGATGTAAAGGCAGTCCAAAATCTGGGCATGTAACCATTTTTGTAGATTAAATCTACGCTTGGCGGTTTAGTCTCTATTTGTTCTTTTTTTTTTCCCGTTTTTCCTTCCACCTCACACACCTCTCAGCTCTACATCAAGGAATGCATTTTTTTAGTCACGCCCCTGCGCTCCTGACAGGTAGCGACTGCATGAGAGGACAGTTTGTCCTGCGGAGCTATGCTGGCTGCAGGGGCCCATGTTTGGTTTGGATGCCAATGAATAACATTGTATGGAGAGAGGAAATTAAAAATGCAGGGTTGTAATTTACTGGAGAGTGGAACTGATTTAAAAGCTTTTTTTTTTCTTCTTCTCGCCGCTCTGCTTGAAGTTTTCCAAATATGCCACAGCTGAGTGTGAACTGAGCTTCGTTGTACTGGCAATAACAAGCCGGGCAAAGCTGCCAGCTCTCTCTACCTTACCCCATCTTCCCATTACTTCTTGGCAAAGACAGGACCATAGGGTAAGCTTTCACAAAATCCACATACTAGACATGCCTAACTGATTTCACATCTCAAATAAAATGCAGCTTTATACTATCATGAGAAATGCAAAGGTATTTGCCCATGAAGCTTCACTATGTGTGTGCTGTTTGCTAGCAAGCCAGAGCGAGGACTGATGTCATGAGCAACATTTTTCCGATTATTGGCCTCACAGTGAGCATGTGTTGCCTGCCTGTGGTCGCTGTGGGTGGTTCCCTGGTGTGACACAGGTAACAACAGATTAATAGTGTAATGAATCTGACTTTACAAGGCAATCAAGCTTCCATGAAATTTTGCACTCCCGCCTTAAGTCTCTCTATTTAAGTACAGTACTGAATCATAGCGCTAAATCCGTAGTGTTTTACGTTTCTTCTCCATTATCTCTGACTGTGTGTTGAGCCCAATCCCCACACTGACTAATGACAATGAAAGAATTACAGATTAAGACAAAGTACCTCACCCTGGCTAGCTGCAGAGTTAAAGGAAACTGCACTTGGATTTTTTTTACGGCTTTCTCCCTTTATAAACCTCAAATTTGCTGCTGGGTAACTCAACCACTTCCTCCCTTCCTGTGAGATCAGGCTGTCAAGCAGGGTGAAGCCAAGCAGTGCAGGGGCTGCTGTGGCTTGCAAACAGCTGGCACGGTACTCACTATACCTTTGGCACCTGTGGGTGGGCGTCAACAGTGTTGGCTAAACAAACAAGGCCATCATCCAGCTCTTACCGCACGGCTCCTCAGGAACGAGGAAATGGAATGAGAGCGCCACCTGCAGCTGAGGAGGCCAAGAAGCAAGAGAGTTGTGATATCTTTTACCAAAGCTGTGGTGTCATGACTAAACTACAGCCCCTTGTTTTGTAGTACTTATTTTGTTTTGGTGGCACTGAGATGTTCTAGATGTTTTTTATTGGTTTCAATCCTGCTGCTCTCCTGCAGATGGCGATGTTGTCCTGATTTGAGAATACGCCCTAGCAAAGCCCAAGCCACTATGTGTGAGGCCTTTTTCCTAATTGGTGACTTTTAACAAGTCTATGCAAATATCTCCCTGTCTCCATCTCTCATTCCATGTTGGCCTCAAGCCTGATATCAAAGACTTTGTCACATCACATTGAAAATAAAGTGCGGCTCAGGGAGGGAGGTGACGGTTTGGCATGGGGGTGGGGATTTTTTGGGCTTCCAGAGCCCACGCGCCCACTCGAGCGTCTGGTAGAATGTCAACTTCCAGGACATAGAGGTAAACTAGATGGATGAAGTGGCAACTGATCTGTTTGCCTAAAACTGACACAAACTGGAAACGTGCCTCCGTGATGGTCACATGGAAGACGTTAAGGCTGCAGGGGCGCACACCATTACCACTGGCGGAATTTTCCTAAAACAAGACAAGAAAGTCGAGGGCCAGATAGACAGATATAAAATGAGCACGGAGAGAAAGGGGACCCTCCAGAGAGGAGTGAAACTTTCCACAGGTTCACCGTGTTCATGTGGGGCTGGCAGGGCCCAAACTGAGGAAAGGATGCTGGGGGAATCAGACGTGTTGCTGAGTGAGGTTCTCGTTCTTTGACCTCCTGACAGGCTGCCCTTATTGCTATCTTTCCATCTCTGTCCTTGCTCAGTGTCTGCCTTTCTCAATCCTTTCTTAGCCTCCTCCTTTCCCCTCTCTTCTCACACCCTAAATGTGCTGATGTGTGTCCAGGAAAATAAGACATTAACAGAGCTGGAGGGCAAGCCTCTGAACCAGCCAGATTTCCCCCTTTGCGACACCGCCCGCCCCCCACCCTCTCTCATCCACCACCTCCACAATGATGACACAGCTTTTTCTTTTCCTTTATTTGAGTCATGAACAATATTGGACGAAGCAGAACCAAAGAAATGTTTGCTAGAATAATAGTTTTCACACAAAGAAGATTGAAGGAGCACATTTCATGGTGCCTGAAATAGCAAAGGGCAAATAAATACATTATAGTAGATGAATTTTTATAATTTCAATAACATGCATGTTGAATATATTTCATTTAGATTGAGAGATTACCTAAAGATAGGAAAACTCCTCCAAAGTTTTCGTACAATAGCCACAGTGTACTCGCCGATGTCACCATCGCCTCATCTCCATCAGCGCACAGACGTTTACTCTTCAGCTCTCCTACCTCAGTCTCCGGGATGACGGCCACACTTGGAACTTTTGTATATGATAAAGTATGTGATAGGTAACCCCCACCGACGTCCCCTCCACATTTTCCTCTTTGCCTCGCCTCTTCACATCCACCTTTTTTTCTTTCCTCTTTAATAAATCCTCCTCTCAGATTTCTCTCTCTCTGCCCTTCATGCCTTCCCCCAGCCTCAACCCTAGCTGCTGACTCTCTGCCTACAGCCGAGGATGCGAGTGCCCAGCGACGCTGTGTGATCCCTGGGGGTGGGGGAGCCAGCAGGGCAGGGGGGCTGCTGATGTTGGTCAGATCCCGAATGAGCTGAGAGGCCGCAGGAGAAACCACAGCGCGTGTTCGTGTGTCGAAGCGTGTGCGTCGGTGTGAACCCCCGTCCCTTGGGTCGACATACTATGTCCTGCAGATCCAATAATGACAGAGCAGACCCTTATACATGAACACACACATACTGTATATACACACTCACATTGTGTGCTCGTGTCTGTTCAACAGCTCACAAGCACAAGGCTGGGCAGTGCTGGTTTACTGCTGTTGAAAGCATTACGTGTCCAGCAAATGTGAAAAGTGAGCCATTAGTTAAAATGGTTAGTAGCAGCTGTCAGAAAGGGATTCCCTTGTCTCATAATGATGGTCAAATAGGGCCACTGCGGCACACTGGGGTAAAACTTGACCAAGAAGCTGAGCACTAGAGAGGCAAGTGCGAAATTAAAGTTGAAAACAGTCTCTATTTTTTTTATTAATTGCACAGTAGGGACTTGTCAGTTTGAGCCAAATACATTAAAATACAGATAATTCATAATATTAAAATAAATTACCAAAATGTGGCTATTCATTTGTGTAAAAATAGATAAAAAACATGATCTATACATGTTTTAGGGCTGCACCTAAGAATTATTTTCATTTACGATTCATCTGCCAATAATTTTCCGGATTTATCGTCTGGTCTATAAAATGTCAGGATATAGTGACAAATGTCCATCCCACTTTCTCAAAGTCCAAGGTGATGTCTATAAATGTCTTGTTAGTCCAAAATGACCCAGATAGCAGGAATTTTGTATATTTGAGAGGCATTACGAGAGAAACTACGTTAACAATTAATCAATTATCCAAATAGTTGGCTGCTATTTTTCTGTTGATGGGCCAATCACTGCAGCAACATGTTTTCATACATTTATGTTAAATAAAGATGGTAATCTATAACTTATATTATATTTTTAAATTAAAAACTCATATTAAAATATGCATGTGTGCGAGTGTAGTAAAACACACAACCCCTCATGTTTAAGGCGGTTGTAGGTAGTGTTTGTATCGTGGGGTCATTTCTTTTGGAGGTGAAACCTTTTTTTAAACCATGTTTGTTTTTCCAGACATTGAAATCAACAAGCCCAAGAGTTGTCACACTTTGCTCCAGTGCTATAGCTGGCCCACATGGATAGCTTTTTTATGACTGAATCTAATGTGCAACAGGCTACAGATTCCACTCAACCCTCCAGAACAACGGCTGTGGAGTTCTTGGGCTGCGGAGGCGACAACAGGGGACATCAGCTTTCAGTTTGTCTCATCATGTAAACAGTGTTTACAGCGATCTAATGTACAGATTTGAGGTTTGATAATGTGACCCGCGTGAAATGGAAGGGATTTGCCTTTGTATAATGCAACATGGAGCAAACTAATGTGCACTGTAAAGCTAGCAAAAAGTAAGTCACTTTTTAATTTTTCGTTCTGGTATCAACTTGAATTGCACATGTAGAGAGGAGCAGGCAGGGACAGATTTCACTGCTGATTTTATATCTGCTGTGATGTTGAGAATCTCTCGGGCTCTCCAGTTGCTCATCACGATGTTCGATATTTCGCCTTTGTCTCTCGTTTCTGTGATCAGCTGTTTCCTGCTTTTAAAACTCCCGACTGTGTGTCGCACATCAGTTCACGTCATCGACACCTCCGCCCCAAGTCACGCCTGTGCTGCCAAGCCGCATGAACTCTATTTACATGGAAATCCAGCCGCCAATATCTGTAGGGCCCGAGCGTCACAGTAGGGGGCTAAATTAGGCTGACAATGTACCTCGGTCTGTCTGAATTTGCGGACCAGGCCGCAAAAAAGGCAGCCAAATTACCATTTTACTGTCCAGTGTAAAAACACTGTTCATTTTTAAATAAAATGTGTATAAAGGGAATATGCTAATTTCAAAAAAGCTCTGAATCCAAAGTTGCAGTACAGGATGAACGGTGCTCTCCAATCCCCTGATACAGAACAAATGAGCATCTGGGTGCTTCATACAAGATCCCCCCCACTCTCTGTATAGTTAGGAATGGTTCATGACGGTTTGGAAGTAACCACTAACGAGGCAAACACAGTCGCTCTTTTCCCCTGTGTCAACACCCCTGATCTCGGGGTGGCGGTGGAGGGGTTGCAGCGGTGGTTTGACCTGTCGTTGTATTAGTCCTGACAGGTCTTAACAGGATTAGAAGCCCTTAGCCTGCACTGAAAGAACAACAGAGAGAAAGTGAGAGAAATCCGGTCACATAGAGGTTGTGCTTGTCATAATACGCGTGAGTGAAGCCGACTGGGTTATAGTCTGACACACGCAAGGCCTGTTAGCATGCGTATGTAGAGTATGTATGTATGCGAGTGTGTATACATACGTTGCTCCAGAATGTGGTGAACAGCGCCTCCCGCCCCTCTTCACACACTCCCATGCTGTTTGTTTTTACAGTTGCATTGTGGGACACCATCGCATTGCTGCCCCTGCTCCCGGCTGTCAAACAAGATTATTGGGGTTGCCCCCCTCTTTCCACTGGTACTGACAACTACTAAAAGACTAAGCTTCCTAAAAGACTCGCAAACACTTGCACGCACAGTCGAAGGCTAGCTGAGACTACATTTTTATTGAACTCCACAGCAGAGAAAGAGACTGAACACATGAAGTCTTTTGGAACAAAGGGTCCTCTATTTTGAGTACAAACATATCCGAGGAATTTCCTTTTTTCAGTGACCGAAACAAAGACTCTTTAAACATTGCTCTTTATGGTTTCGAGTTACACAGAGGAATTGGATTAGGGTTCAAATCTGACTCATTGAAGCTCTTCCCAGTACAATAAGAGCAGTGAAGCTTGAGAAATAGCATATGGCCTGCGACAAAAACAAAAAAAAAGCATACTTAGTATTTGAATGGTGACTTGTCTCGAAATCTATGAAGGTACAAGAGGTATATTAATATTGCAGAGGTATATAATCTCAGCAGGTACATCAAATCTACGGATTAAAGCCCCCTTAATACCCCTCAAGTGTGGGACTTGAGATGTGCAGTATGCTTGATTTATTTCTACTGATCTGGAAAGTGCATCATGTACATGCTGCTACCTCGCCGTCAAAAGCCCGGGGTCATAAATGCCAAATGCATATACAAGCCCACTTCCCCAGCCCAGGCCAGGGTCAACCTGATCTAAATGCATGATTTTTTAACAGAGGGAGATCCTCCACTGTCAGCGACCAGGCAGAGATAAACCCCATACAGCACGCACACTCTCCGGCCTTCAACATTGCTGCATCGCTGCTATTTGAAACGGCACTGCTGCGTAATTCAGCTTTCTTTTAAACTCTGCTCTGTGGCAGGTTTGAAAAATTTCACCGAAAAACATCTCACCGTAGAGAGTTAACATGTCACACATTACCCCCAGTCAGCCATAACTGATGTCACATCCTATTAGCCCTCCCTGGAAGTAGATCCTTCTCCTTTTCCTGTGTGTGCGTGTGCGTGTGCGTGTGCGTGTGCGTGTGTGTGTGTGTGTGTGTCTGTGTGTGCGTGTGTGTGTGTGTGTGCGTGTGTGTGTGTGCGTGCGTGTGTGTGTGTGTCTTGGCTAGCTGTGGTGCTAAGTCAGAGTCCAGACACCTGGAGAAGAGAGAGCGTAAAAGAGAGTTAAGGGAATAGTTGCTTCAGCAGAGAGAGGGGGGGGGGGCAGTACAGGAGGATAAAGGATGAGAAGTCTGCTCGAAGTTGTAGCCGTAAATCAGCCTGTCTCTACTTCTAGAATCGCAGAGGGTCGACGCACGTGATTTATGGAGTCTCTATAACCAAAGGAGGTGGCATTACGCTCAGCAAATAGTTACAAATGGAGAGGCATTAACCTCTACCTGGGCCTGTCAGATTGATACAGTTTCCTCATTTGGATGAGGTTTTGCCCATACTGCCCAGCTCTATTATAACCCTCCATAAAGGCTATGTATTCTGTATGGTCAATGGTAGAAGTAGAGCTACATGTCATAGCTGGGTTGGTTAAAGCGAATCTTTTTTAAAGCGAACCTCTTGTAAAAGGTCTGTTCGACAGGTTACTCAGCTCTTTAAAGTGAGTTTCCTGAGTGTATTTAATACTGCAGAGAGTAGGAATCCCCATGAAAATGAAAAATCTCCGCAGCAGAAACGGCCTGTGTGTTCTTAATGATGAAATGAGGCGACGGAGTAACACCAACAAAAGTGAAAGTGATAAATTCGACTGCTGCGCTGTGAAAACACATCAAACCGAAAATCCCTTTTCCAAACATTCCAAGCTCGTTTGAGCACCTTTGCATTTATTTGTTTTTTAATTCGTTCTCATGCATTTTCATAGATCCATTACCTATAAATATCCGAACATACACAGGGACGTATCCTTAACGGGGACCAAGAATAACAAGCCCAGGAAGGCTCAGATAGAGGGGGCAGTGTGTTCATTATGATATGCAGCATTCAATTGCCACATTAATTAAGCAGCTTGAGGCAGCAGTGGCAGGATGACGGACAGGCCTATCCACTAGAGGCTCGTCTGATACTCTGCCAAGTCCAAGCCCCGCTGTCCGGCTGCTGATTTATGGACAGAGCCAGAAGTCAGAAAAGTATCCAAGAGTCATATTTTTAGTGGGTGGTAGTGCTGTGCACATGTGCTGGGGCTCAAGCCGGCCCCGTGGGACGCCATTCATCTCTCATCACTGCCATGTTGATAACATCCTCCTCTATATGATACACACATCCCATCCAGCACATGCACTCACACACTCACACTCAGAGGAACCTGGCGGCGGTCAGTTTCCAAGTGCAGTCACATAAATACACAAGCCGTGTTTAGATGACACTAGGTCTCTGGTATACTCTTTTCTGAATCCTTTTGTGAGTTTGTGATTTGCGGATGTTTAACAGGAAGTTATCGAGGAGTGTATAAAGCCCGGTTTCCTTCCTGCTCAGACAGCGATGTAATTTGGCCGTGTTTTAACAGCTCCACAGCTCCCTGTGTTTGGCCTCTTTTTTCCCCCTAATATTTCTTCCTTATGTCTCACTTCTATCCATTTTAATCTCCACTTTTACAAAGCAAAAAAAAAAAGAAAGAAAAAGAAATGAGAGGCCATTTTCATGCCAGCTGTCCCTTGATGTATTCTGGTCGTCATCTGCACATGTGCGAATAATGTTTTTCTGTACTCATTTGAATATCACAATGGCTGATTATGAGGGTGGCATGCGTGAGCACAACCCTTCAGGGGCAGAGAGCGAAAAGAGAGGACAGAAAGATGAAAGGAGGCTGGAGTTAATAGCTATGGGTCTGGCATTGCATATCGCACAGTCAAAACGCACAGTAAGGATACAGCATCAGTAAACAATGCGATTTAGATGGTTACCATATTCAGTAGTTCCGTCATTTTCAAGTCAGGGGAAAATCATTGAATAATTGGCCATAAGGTCAAAGGAATCCGTATCCTTTCTTATGTGGATTTGAGTTTTTAGATGTGGATTTTAGTCTGTAGCTGCAGATGTCTGTGTTTTAAAATACACCGGCTGTGTCCAAACATATATACAGTGTATATAAGCAAAGATGTTCAGATGGCCAGAGAAATGGAGAATGCTTTAACAACTGTTTAAGTAAAAGGAAAGTTTAAAGTGTTTTGGGTGTTCTTGTCATTATTATCAAACTAATAATGAAGTAGACAGGAAACAATAGAGAGACAGAACTGTTGCTGTGCAGATATTGAGCTAAACTTGACATGTGTTTCTTCATGAGTGAGATAAAAAATATATTCTGACTTATTTTAGACCTCACATTGAAAATAACTTGTTAATAACTTGTTAATTGTGTCCATTACACTTATTACCAACTAGTTGTTAACTGCCCCAGGACCCCAGATCTCAGGGTTCTTACAGGCCCCAATGTGTGATAATTACTTTGTGGTAGTTAGGCTTGCCGCAGTAGTCTGTGTTAGTCTACGGGTGTTACATGGTGGTCGGTGCATACAGCGATTACATTACTTGCCCACCGTTGATTTGCTTTTTTGAAAAATAGAAATGGTGCTCAATTAGTTATTTTTGCGTATCAGCACCCAGGTTCATCCAAAATAAGAAGTGCAAAACTAAAGGGTTATCATTAACTAGTTGGATGACTGAAAGTGGCTGCTCAATACAGCGGCAACGGAGATTAAATTAAATGCTCTACAGATCGTTGGTAAAACTCGTTTTGTCACAAGTTTATCAACTGGGGGAAGTATCTCACCATGCCATCCCTAGTGCTTATTTGATTCATTACAATGTATGCTAATATGCACTGTGTAGTGGCTCCCACATTTTTACCTGATCTTGATGCACAGTCTTGTAAAGGGACCCTCTGTCTAACTGTTGCTATTAAAGTGATATATATTTTTTTACTGTTTTCTAAATCTGTTTGTGTTGTGTGGCGATATGACGAGCTCATCGCTCAACACCGTATTGGTTGGCCACCATAATGGTCCACACGTGACCATGATAACAGAACAGTATTCAATCATGCAATGCCTGTTATGAATTTTGGACGATTCAGTCTCTATCCTCAGTGATTCCCCTGTATTCATCCTGCAGCAGCGCACCGCCGTGACTCCATGAATGGAGCAAATGTCTGGTTAGTTTAAGCATCTGTAATAACAGCAGGACAGTTGAGTGTCTGTTATCTGAACTGCTGTGGAACGAAGCACCGCACCAGACTCCGTTAGCCAGCTGCTAAATGAGCAAAAGTTAATGCTTCATCCACACACTCCAAAGCACATAGATATTCCAGGATGAGTGACAACTCTGTTCAGCTCCTTTTCTTTTTACCAGTGGAGCAATAAAGCGTGACGGACTTAGCATGCTAACAAGCTAATAACCCAGTTAGTTAGCTTGTTTTTCACCATGCAACACCAGTGGTAGTAGCCTCAGGGTGTGTTCCCCCAGTCTAATGAACAGTAAACTCAGTAACTCACTACACTTCTAGGTTGCGGATAAAATGTAGTCTCTGCTATCCTTCTTCCATACATAATTGTTGATCAATGATAGTTAAGTGATCTGACTTCCTGTAAAATATAGATTATTGACTTTGCAGTACATTGTGGCTACTTTGTGGCCGCTAAGGAGTATCTATTTATATCTATTTGCGTCTCTCTCTCATCTGGACGACACCATTGTGTGTCATGGTTTTTCTTACAGCAATGTCGTCATTAAGAGAATTTTTAATATCGACCAAGCCTAGTTTGTGTGTAATCCAAGCCCCAACCCCAGCGACTTCCTGGTCGATCCAATACAAAAGTGCCAAAAACTGTAGTTTGACAAGATAACCTCTCGCCATAAGATTGGATCCATTCTTTTATACAGTCTATGGTGTAATCAGATGATCATCGCCCCACTGCTTACTTTTTCCCTGGGGCCTCTGAGAGGGTTACTCCAGCCCTGTTTACTATATACAGCTATTAATAACTTCTAATTGTTCATATATTCCATGTTTAATAATTTGTCTATGTCACACATCTACTGTTACGAGTCATGAAGGCAAATGCAGACTACACAAAAAAGTAAGAGCGCACTAGGTGTTACACAGTATGTGTTACACAGCACTACATTTATCATACTAGATCAACACTTGGGAGTCATCTGATCTCAACATATAGAGAAAACAGAATGGTAATGTTGTGGTGATCGAAATACGCTGCATTTTTCATCAGTGTCAGATACCAGCAAGTGACAGGAGGCTGGAAACTGGCAGGAGCGCTTGGCTCCATAACTGCACAGTAATGACCGAATGAAATGTATTCATGTATGCTGAGCTGCTGCTGGTTCTGCTCACAATGTGTTGCTAAACCAGATGCTATTCGCTTGTATTCAGCTTCTCTTTTCTACCTAAAAACTGGTGTTTTAAAGAGATACTTTACCAAATTTAATCTAGGTCTTTGTCAAGGCAATGTGGACGGTGTTGTTCAGATCAATAGTGTGCCCGCATTGCACACTTTGCCATGACACAGCCCTGGATTAAATTGGATAAAGTATCTCTTTAATGCTGATGAACATTTTAAATCTGTTGATACAAAGTTCTCATAATAAACTGATTCATTAAACCTCAGTAAGTCAAGCTAAATTATGACAAACTGCTCTTATATTAATGCCATGAACGTGCTGTATCAGGCTAGTGCAATCTCATCATTGCATTTGGGAGAATTATATATTGTCTAATTTGCGTGTTACACAAACACAGAGCGGAATTATGATACAATCATTTTTGCCCAACCCAATTTAAATAAATCATCTTGAAGTGATATCAGAATAAAGCCAAACATGTAATTGAACCCAGCTTTCATATTGACAAATGGGGGTGGGGGGGGGAGGATGCTGACTTTATTTCATTTGCCACTGGGATGGTGCCTCTTTAAGAATGAAAACCGCAAATTGCTCTCAACAATTCCTATACCTCTGGAGTTGACCACTTTAAAATTGGCCCGTTCGGAGATTATAAATATGGCTATTTGATGGCTCTGTTATTACGCCTGAGAGGGGGGAGGAGAGGGAGGGCTTGTGGCTGTAAGGCCGGATGGTTTCTCTTGATGTGGGCGAGAGCTTTGAGCTTCCACACCACACGCTTCTGTGCTCTGCAACAGGAAAAACACAGGAGATCACTTCCAAATGAAAATGCATGCGCACACGCACACACACACTCCATATGCAGTCGATAGAGTGAAGTGATAAACAAAATAAACAGCTCGTCCCTCCACCGCACAACACCCCGAGTGTTAGGTCGATGACAATGCCTGGTCCTGTTGCTATGAACAGTAGCTCCATAAATTATGTGTTTGCGTTTTAGGTATTTCTCTTTCCATATGCACACACCTAATCCCATTCCCCTGAATGTTTAATGTGGGTTTTTATTGAACCCTCAAACCGAGACAAAAACAAATTTCCAGTCCTGCCTTCATTTAAGGACGGTAAAGTTTTATTCCTTCTATCTAGTTATAAAGGACACGTATATGTTCTTTACTACCTTCTCATTCTATTCGTGTGTACAGTAAACACATGCAGTTGTGGGTATGGGAGTTACATTAGACCACAACAGCAAAGGTCAGCAGGAGCCCTGTATGCATCATAAGTCTTTATTGTCCCTGGTGAGCAGCATTTCCAGTAAACAGGGCCATTAGGGAAGCCAAGTTCCCCGTTTGTGTGTGTGCGCTACGAGGTCAAGAGTGGAGTCGTGGAGTCAAACGGTGAACGGCAAAAAAAGTAAACCCCACAGCAGGAATCTTTAACAATCTCATTTTTACAAGAATCTTGGGTTGTTTTCTCTCTCTTTTTTTTTCCTCTTCGTTCCGTTTGCATCTGGCCATCTCGCAAGTACGCACACATTTCTCCCTCTCTTCCCCTGGCTGTGGGTAGCTGCTGCTAGGCTGACTCAGCCCTCCA
Organism: Echiichthys vipera; assembly: GCF_963691815.1. NCBI lineage: Eukaryota > Metazoa > Chordata > Actinopteri > Perciformes > Trachinidae > Echiichthys > Echiichthys vipera. The sequence goes on from NC_139844.1 coordinate 23,101,192, forward strand.
CACTATTCTTGGGTCCTGACGAACAGTGTTGATGTAGCCTGCCTGATGGCCACACGCCATAAACCAGTCTTTGTTCCCCCTGCCATTTGTGCTGAGCCGTTCGCCTTCGCCTCTCCTCCCAAAACTGCTGCCCGATGGACCGGCCAATTGATGAAGCGTAAGCAAAGCACTTTAGATCAACAAAATGAGTTTATCTTTCAGTAAGTGAGTGGGCCACTGTAGTGAAATGGGATACTATGACTACTGCAGAGACCTAACATAAAAATAAAAATGACCACAAGTATCTCAATGTGTTCCCGTGGCCTTAGGGGTCAAGATGATGTGTGAAGACGTTCTTTAGTAGAAGCCTGGGGCCAATGAAAAGCGTTAATCACTTCCTTAGTCCGGCTGTTGTGAGAGAAGTACTTTGATGTTGAACTGCAAGGTTAGTGGATTAACCCATCAGTTATTTGTGTTGTGGATAAAACAAGACATTCGAGGACATAATCTTGGTCTTTGGGAAACAGACCGACGTTTTTTACGACTTTCACAACTAATCTATTAAAAAAGATCAGTAGATTAACCGACACTGAAAATAATCCTTAGTTGTTGCCCTGCTTCTATCCAGAGGAAGAGATGGGTACCTGAGGGAGAAGCCCAAGTTGTCCAAGAGGAAATGGGATGGTTAGATTGTTCGGATCACTCTGTAATGAGGTTTATTATCAGACAGAAAAGCATTTGACAGCTCTCACGACCGCAGACTTAACAGATAAATGCTTGGCCATTCATTGCGGAGCTCTTACCCTCTCATTTTCTCTGTCTCTTTCTCTCGGGGGCCAATATGCCTCATTCCTTGAATACAGTCAAATAAATACTGTAATAAACAGAGGGCAAGAGGAATGGTTCGGCAGTTTGCAAGCTGCCTGTCTGCCCTGTCATCCATTAAGATGTGAGATAAATTCAAATGTCTGATATTAGCGCGCTGCGGCAGGGCTCAAATTCAAACCATCTGTCTGCGTGTAATCACGCAACGCACGGCAAGAGGGAAGGGTGAAAAGGTATAACCATCTCAGCGGAAGGCACACGCTGCTTATTACGAGTGTTGAGAGACACAAATAAGAGACTGCGGCGTCCCCGAAAATAGCGTTACTGTCATCATATTATTGCATCTGAGAGGAAATTCACGTCGCTCCCACTCTCAAAGGGACAAAGGGACCTTTAAACATTCCCGCCCCAGCGTAGTGCAGACGCACCGAGAGATTTGGGGTTGTGAAGCTCAGAACGAGAATGATTGATGGGATGCCTGGGGACAACGAATTGAATAGTGTGTGAGAGCTGCAGAGAGAGAGAGAGCGCAACAGAGATGTGCTGACAAAACGTGTTGATCTGACAGCAGAGAGATCAGGAGGTGTGTGTCTGGTGACCCACATGTCTGGATGCTGGGAAAGAGAGCACACACACACACACACACACATACACACACAGATCTGGATACCATCGCTCATCAGTCACCTCTGTAAGCACACTCTGCTTTTTGATAGTTGACATGGCTGCCATCAGCTGGATGTGGAAAGCGCAAAAGAGACGGCGGAGTTTGAAACCCTATGCTCCATCGAAAGTATAACCAACTTCAGCAGATCGTGTGGAATGTTTGAAAAGGAACGCAATCCTTAAAATAAGAGCCACAGACTACTTTTATCAGTTATATAAGGCTTAACAGATGCCAACCACTAATCTAATGATGAATATCAAGTGCAGACTTTGTCAAAAGCTTTTATATTGAAGGTGTTGTGATTTTAGCAAATCTCCGGATCATTTTACCTCCTGAAATTGAAGGAGCCCGGGTAGATGGTCATAATAAATTATGTCACATAAATCAATCCGCTGCGAAAAAAAAAAAAAAAAGACCTGTGGAAGAAAATCTCCATTCATGATGGGAAGAATGAAGGCATTGTCTGAGCAGCACTGTACTTCACTGTACGGCGTTCCGCGTTAAAGAGACAAATCACCCCAGGCCTTCATGAGTGAAGCATAGTGGGAGGCCAAGATGAATACAAGTACATTTCCCCTCTCTGTTTCCCTCTCAGCTAAAACATAGCAATTAAAAAGTCCCCATAGAAGCAGAGCTTGAAGGAGCCAGCAGCTCAGTGAGAGACACAGACCACGGCCTCTGCTCTAATTGAAACAGGGCCTAAAGTCTAACGGCAATACCCACATTTATTTATTTTCAGCCATTTAACATGTCTGAGATCTTTGTCTCGGAGAGCTAATTGCTCCTTCCGACAGGAAGACAGTGAGTCAATGGGTAGTTTATGTACAAAGAGATTTCAATCTGATCCCTCTCCTTGTTTTCAGCTTCATGGAATCAGCAGAAAATATGGAAAGTATGAGAGTCTTTTCTCAGCGTTATAACAATACAGGATAATCCCCGACTGTTTTACTAAGGTTGGTAAATATTTAAACTGTTTTCCGGGGTGTAAACTTTTGGTTATTGCTCCAGCAGTTGAGGATTTTGTTTTGTTGCTTGCATCTCTCCAGTCCATTACATCATGAGATCATTTGTTTGGAAGTTTGATGAGGGGTTTCAGAAAATCCACAAAAATGCTCAAAACTGTCCGTCCTCCTTTGGGCCTGGCGTACGCTGAATAAGACAGAACTAAGAGAGAATGCAATGGGCGAAAGGAATGTAATCACGGTGTGTCCGTGGATGTCAGTGCACTGAAAGATCTTTTCAAAATCCCATCCGATGAGTCTCCCAGACCACTCCAGTAAAGTAGAAAATGGGAAATGTTATACTTTCTCTCTCATCGACCACACACTCTCTTGACTAGCTAAGTAACAGAGGAGCAGAGGCCACTTCTGGAGTAACCAGAGCTTTTGATTTCTTTGCCCCCCCTCCCTCCTCCTCTTCCCCTCTGATCCCCATTTTTTCTTACTGTCTGCATGGCGAGACCACTTGTGTGTATTTTCAGAATGTCTGCACACATTTTTACATGCGTGCATGGATTTCTTTCTCGCCAGCTTACTCTTTGTTTCTCCTTGCTGAATTAGCTGAACATCAGGTGAGCAGAGAGGAAGGAACCAATGGTCACTGGCGCTCGTAGGAGGACATCTGCTTACCAGCTGTGCATATGTTTACACCTGACCCCGGCCAAGTCACCGTCTGGGTCGCTCCCTCGCTCTTCCCTTCACATTACCTCCACCCCCCACCCCCTAAAAGGTTTTTTCTTCCTACTGTCGAGGAAACTGCAGCTCCGGCTCAAGGGAGCTACTGCAACAATGCTCGGTGTCTCACCTCAATCGCACGCCACAAAGCCGGCCCGAGCTGAGCTACAGCAAACTCTGATAATTGGTCAGATTCAAAGGTGATTAAAGTAATCAAAGCAAACTGAGGTTATTGAAAAAAAGGGATCATATAAAATGAGCTAAGCCAGTGAGTGGTGGAAAAACTGTGATGGGAGAGAGAGAAAAGGCCAATTCATGGTGGTCATATGTGTCATGGCTCACATATGACTGATACTACAATTACTGCTTTTCCCCACCATAAACACAAGCATTGCATCATATGCTTCTGCTTTAGCAAACAATACAAAAAAATATACCATCACATTTACGGAGACATTTCTGTCCTTTCTTTATCCAAATGAAGTTGTTTTGAGAAGACAAGTGTTTACACTCGCACGGACAGGGAGAAGTCTCGGTTTGACTGATTACTAAACAATGCTAATCGCCATGATAAAAATGGAGCATTAAAATCAGCGTTCGATAAACACGAGCCAGGGAGTCACCAGAAGATAGCCTTTGATACAAAGGGGTTTTTCCCTCTTGTCTGTTTTTTTTTGTTGCTGTTCTGTAGGTGGCCAACCACTGGCCCCAGTTTGGAGTGTAGTGAAACTTTGGTTTAGAGAAGGACTTGGGGTTTTAGCTGTCATTTTGTGGAAACAAACAAATCTCGGTAATCAAAGTCACTGTTTGGAGCGAGTCAAAGTCCCATTCCATCTCGTCTACCAACCATGGGTTGTTTCATTAAAGGAATCTGTATTGTATTCTAAGTGCTCTTTAGCTTCCTCTGTTTACACATCACTGTGATGTTGTAGCTATTGTCTGCCTTGCATTTTCCCTTTGTTTTTAAAGATCCCATGAGTTCACAGCTATGTCGCGACAGGAAACTGAACGCATTGTGAAAAAATGACAAAGAGCACGCTCAGTTGGACCATTAAAAGACCTAATCATTAGTTGGTCATTACATTTTATCAAATCAAAGCCTGTTTTTGAAACTATTATTATTTTCAGCAATTGCTATTTACTTATTTGTTGTGAAGCAGTCCCGGGGAATCCAAAGCCCTGGTCACTGAGGTTAGTGCCGATTAAGACTGTTCCTGTAACAAAACTAGACCAGTAATTGTCTGTGCTTTGTTCGTTAACAGGTCTTTTAGATTTTTTTAAATATTATTTAATAGAACAAGAAAGAGCAGCCACGGCAAAATGTTAATTTAAGGCCGCATTCACACTACTACTTCTTTGTTTCTGTCCTTGTCTGCATTTTAGCACCATTTCAGAACTAATCTCCATCCATACTAACACGTTTGAAAAGGCATATCAGATCACTCACATACACTGAGCATGTGCATGCCAGTGTTAACATGGTGCAAGGCTGATAACGTGGCTGGACATAGCTGCAAACCACTTGAATAATATTATTCAGTCGCTTGCCTCTTTGAGTAGGAACATTCTGCAATGCAGAATTTAACTGCACAAGAGCTGCTGCTAGCATCGACAACAAGGTCTGAGTGATTGTGATTTGTTCTCCATGTTGAATTGACCAGCGTCAAATCTGAAGTATTTGTTTTTCCTGAAAAGGATCATGTGATTGGAGCGTGACGAATGATGGAATGACACTTTGAGACCAAGAGGCAAACACTGCAGTTCCTTTGTTGGCCACTTGTGGCTGCCTCCAAGAGCAAGTCAGTCCCCAGAGACGCCATTGTTTAAATGCCCAACTTTACAGCAGAAATCAACTTGTTTACAGCCTGGAACAAAAAGCTTATTTCCTGTACAGGGGAAAATGTTTTACTTTTTTTTATATAACTCACCCATTTTAATGATGTTCAGGCTTAAACTTCTGCAGAATTAAGGGCACGGCTTCTTTTAGTGACAGGGAGCTGTGGCTACAGGTGGCTAACATTATCTGATCTGCTCTTCTGCCGTCACCGGCTCTATACGTATAAATCATTGTTGTTATTATCTCATTACGGAAGTGTCGAGGAGTCTAAAATCAGGTTTATTGTAAAATAAAATAAATAAAGTATTTCTTCTTTCTTCTTCTTCTTCTTTCTTCTTCTTCTTTCTTTTCTTCTTCTTTATTATTGATTCGCTTGAAATTGTTCGTTGGACATGCATGCTATTAAGTGCAGAATTATGTTCTATTTGTGCTGACCAGGGGAGAGGGAACTTTAGTTAAATGCAGTAGCAATGCTAATTTAGGCAGCGCAAACCGCAGCCCAGGAGTCAGACTCCAGATACTAGCTTGTTAGCCTTCGCTAGCTTGGTAGACCATTCAGACCCCCTCAGCTCCACTGCGGTTCACATCATTTGCCCATTTTTGGATTAGTGGGGAGCAGTCAAAGTCTGCTGCCTACTTTGAGCTCCATTTTTGCTCTACAGAAACATATGGGTGACGTCACAGAGACTACGTCCATATTTTATACATTATGGTTCGGACTGATAAGACCCAATCAGGAAGCCAACGTGCGTCATTGTTTCCAAAGGTCACTGTTTCCTGCCCATCCAGATTTAGGGGCCCGGAGACGCCAGAGGAGTGTAAACGTAGAAAAAGTTGTGGTGTAGCCTAATAGTTGCAGGCGACACCTACGACTTTTCAGCAAGGTAACCAACTTCACTTTGTTTTGCTGTTTTTTTGTAAAACTACTTCAGTTCTGTGCAGCATGACATCAGATAGCAGTTGTAATAACTATTGACGGACATTTTCATTAAAACAATGTGTTTGGCTGCACTCTTTAACCACGGCCCAGATACACCTTCTGCTCATCTTTAGTATTTCTGACAGAGTAACTGCTCGACAAGTGTTTGCTGACTTTGTTAAACCAAACTTGCTGTTACCACGTCGTCACCAAACCATCCAAGACTAAAATCTTAAGGATTACACCTTCAACTTTAAAATTCTGATCTGAAAATAGATTAAATAATAAAACGAGTAGCACTCTCACTTAGTATAATGTCATTTTCCCCCCATGATATTATGATCCCATGATGAATAGAAGTGAAACCATTTGAATTTGTTGGTTACCAAATTTAGCGTCCCTAATTTCAATAAACTGGTAAAATGTTTAGTTGTACCCTGTCTTAGTCGGTGACAAGATCCTTCTAATTGAATCATGTAAATCTAGTGTATTACCACCAGTGTTGCTTTATAAGGGAGTCATGTAATTTCTCCTTAAAATCACTCCCACGCAGAGGCCCAACAGCCTTTGTCAGGGGCCAGGGGGTATACGAGAGCCAACGGGGGCCACATGGATGAGCACGGCCTGGTGAGCCAGACAGTTACGGATCGCTTGCTTTTAATTAGCGGCTTCACATGCAGTCCGTGTGGAGCTGCAAGCCCACCGCAAACGCATGGAAGATGTGACAGTTCCCCCTTTGGGAGACACGGCCCGGGGAACGGCTCCGGCATTACTGCAGCGTCTCGACTCAACACAATGCCCAATGTGCACGCCAGACCCACGGCAATTAGCTTCTAAGGTTCCCCCTCGTTCTTTGCCTTCTCTCTTTCTTTTTAATGTCGGAGCTTGGAAAGGCTCAATATAATCAAGTCAAGAAAAGTTTATTCTGTTTAGAATTCCATCTGGTTCCAGGGGGGCTAATTTTAGCGGCGTGCAGAGCGGTATGCAGTGAGGCTGCATGTACCATCCTACTTAGAGTTGGTTTGGGGGGCGGGGGGGCTCAGCGCAGACACCCAGGCTCCTAGGCAATAGACTGGCCGACTGGTGTTTCTAAACACTGCTGTAGCCGTTCTCCCATCACTCAGCACACCCCGTGTTCCAACAAAATGTGTCCCTCTGGCACTTACCACAGGATCCAAGACTCCCCCCCCCCCCCCCTCCATCCCCAATCCCCCTTGCCCCCTTTCCTTTCCTCACTCTTTCTCTTTGCTCCGTATCGGTAACTTTTACTGTGTTTCAGCGGTTGAGTATCACCTCAGCTGAGGTCCCTGCAGCGAGAATGACTGCGCTCCAAGCTGTGATGCTTTGTGGTGATAGTGCTGATTGGATGTGGCACTTGAAATTACCTCGGTCTGACTACGCAGTCATTACGTACGCCTGCATCATTTACAAGCAGGACGGAACGGCAAAATTCAATTCACTGGGAAAGTATCGTCTTTGTTTCCCTATATGATGATTGCAGGATTGTGACAAAACATAACTCTCTCATTTCAAGGTTAAAAAGCGATGTCTCCCGCCCCAAACTGAACATGCACATGTGGAATTTCCATTTAACAGTAAGCCAAACATGTAATGTATTCATTACATATCGTACCTGTACATGGGTGGATATTTTGACAACACATTTAAATGTATTTTAATTTTAGTTTAGTATTAGTTTAGTTTAGTAGTTTTAGTACAAGTCCCAACATGCATTGTGTCCAACTACCTGCAGATTTACGGTGAGAACTCACACCACAATGTAAGGATCTTTGAGGTTGTGGAAAATGTTAGCCCGACTGGATGTGTCTGCCTCATCCTCTCGGGTTGTGTTTGACTCTGCCGAGACGGGGAATAGAAGCAGACTTGTCCTCTGTCAAGCTTGCATTACACCAAGGGAAGCCTTTTCACGCCTAGCTGAAGAAACTTGAGAGAGCTTATATACGAGCTCTGTGGGACCCGCAGAGTCCAGTAGTGATTCAAACTGGTTAAGAATAACACACCCTCACCTACTAAGTACTGTTTGGGCTAATATTTTCTCTTTGGAAAAAAAACCTCTGGTCAGAGCACTGATTTGTTCTCGTCTCTGGACTGTCATTTGTCACTGTACGTGGTATGTCAGCCTTTCGCCTTCTGTGAAAACGCTGTGAATCCCCGCTGACCATAGGGTGGATTGTTTATGGTTTCACTAATTTGAATTTAGGGTGTTTTGATGGATCATGGACAAGAGCAGCAACCACATAATCACTGCATTGAGGCATTTATACCCTCCATAATTAACAGTCTTATAGTGAAAACATAATGGCTTCTTAACCCCGGTATTATTTGTGCCCTGCTAATCAGAGAAATGTTTATTGCTCTCAACATATAGCTAGGGGGGATATAAATATCAGTAATGTGTTAATTTCAAGTTACGTAGTGTCGGTAAGAGATTTTACTTTCCTGTAATTAATAACATTTAATGTAGTGTAAAGGGCTATTTAAAGACAGAGAATGAGAATCACAGGGAGAGAAATAATACTTCACGACAGACTCAAACACAGTGTTCCACTAATAGTCGAGTAACTTAGAAATCTCTATGTGTGCGGATCAAAACAGTCATTTATCATGAATGTCCAGTTGTTCCTACCATTTTCTTTTCTTTAAATAACCCCAAGGAGAAGTATGGATTGGTCATCAGAAAATGCCGTTATTAATCTCTGTCTGTAGTGTTAACAAATGAAGGCTACAATCATATGGAAACAATCTGGCCCTTGCCCTCAGAAGAGACAGAAAACAGAGCCAAATGAAGAACATCCTTTCTCTTAAGACCTGTAATTTGTTTTTATTACCTATTAGGTAAAACACCTCATTTATCAATGTCAAACCCCTCACAAAATGATAGCTGTCCACATGTAAATCAGCTAATGCGATGTATGGTTCAGAATTAAGTGGGCTCTTTCTTATGAAATGCTCTACTCTGTGGGCTCAGTGACCCAGCTAAGCCACCCACGACCAGACGTTTTTCTTTCACCAGGCTGTGCTGGAAAACCGAGCAGAGAACACTTAAAAACAGAACTGATTAAGCACAGACCAAACTGTGTTTCTGTACCCCACACAGAAGAAGCCAGGAACACGAGCGTGTGTGTGTGTGTGTGTATGTGTGTATGTGTGTGTGTGTGTGTGTGTGTGTGTGTGTGTATGCTACAAGTCCAGGAATTAACGCTGAATAATATTAAACAAGAAAAGGCTGAAGAAAGGAGAATAATATTCTCAAACGCAACCCTCGTCTCATTCAATCCTCACCTATTTTCCCACATTTTCTCAGTACACACTCAGAGTTTGTTGCTTATACGTACTCTGAAATACACCCACAACCTTATGAGCACACAACGATGTTCAATGTCAAGCTGCATACCCCCTACTGCTAACCCGCACGTGACACATAATCAATAAAACCTTTGATTCAGAGATTATTCAGTCTCCTGTAAATAAATTGCACCTTTCTTTCTCTGACATGAATACATGTTTTTCACTTCATATACCATTGCTTTAAGTTGAAACATGCATGTCTAATTGGAGGATTTTCTCATTTTACGTGAGTTCTTCGAGGTGGAGGTGAACTCTCCCTGTCTGCCACTATCCACAGGCACCTTGGCGATTACTTATTCAACGTATTGTGCACTATGCCATCATAAGCAACTCGGAGCAATACTTTCAGCTCAGCAAAAGCGTGATGAATGACAGCTCTCGTCTGAGCTCTGCCAAGTAACACAACTCAAAATACATGATACGGAACCATCCAATACTACTGTAGAGCATATCTGTCAGTCTGGCAGACCTCTCCAAAACAGGGACCACACACTCTTTATTACAGCCAGTAAAATGTCCCAAAGACGTAGCTTGACTGTGCTTTCTGCCTAGCTACCATGAACAATAGTAGGATTGTGCTGCTCCTCTCTCTTTTTCTTTTTGTCGGCCTATTATTTTTTCAAGCATTTGTTATTCTCACTTAAACTACAGACTGGCTCCACGAGTGGGCCACAGCGTCTCAGAACTGGGCCTGCTCAGGCCAGGAAAAACCCGGCGGAGCCAGACGAATAAAAAAGCCAAAGCGCCGACGCCGCGCGGCTCCCAATCTGGTTCCTGTCAGGGGGACATCAAGGGAACACCCGCAACGCAATCTCCAACCGTCTCCCCTTCCTTTTCCCTTTTCCTCCCTCCCTGCTTCTCTCCCTCCGTCTCTCCCCACCCTTCAAGCGATACGTCTTACAGATGACTGAACCATCGCCAAATGCTCCCAAAATGCTTCGTGTTTTTTTTCTTCTTTCTCCTCCATCTCTCTTTTTTTCCCCTCTCGTGTCTTTATGTTTGGAGCCAGCCCACATGGATTGGGATCAATTTAGGATGAAATGATAATTACCCTGTCAGTTTCAATTTCGATGTGATGAAGTGAGAAACAGGAAATGTAATAAACATAAATGGAATCTCAAGTTTTTTGATTGGGCACGGAATCGAATCAGACTCCACCAAAGTTGGTCGAATTGTCAATTCTGTGCCATCCCCGCTGAGAGACAGTTATGCATTTATGCCTCGCCTCACACCAAAATGCTGGATAAAGCATATTGCTGCAGATAATTACTGAATTCCACATTCAATGCTGGGACTATATGCCTGTTACTGTTTAGTTTGGAACTTCATACATAAGAAATGATTCGTGTCACATCTTTCCAGACGGAGCCTTTTCCCTCCTTCAAAACACTCAGCAGAAGCCACATATCTCAGTATATTTGATCGCCACGTTCAGCACCTGAACCAAAGTGAGTTTGTCGTTTTTGAGCATATTTGGCGTTGGGAGATCAGTGATAGTGCGCGGCTAACGGTAGCCAGCTCTAACCCTGTCATGTTGGCTGTTCCACAGCTGATGTATGGAGCTGATTCCTGGCGGGCCGCGCTGCCTGGATTTGTTTAACCCGGCAGATCAACCTTCAGACAGGAGCATGTGTGCAGGTAATGGCTGCCAGATGAGGTGAGGCCAGCTCTAAGAGGCCTCATGGATGCTACAGACGAGCAACGAGTAAAGCACACACACACACACACACACACAGGCGTACGCAAACAAGCACACAGACGCCGGAACTGTTATGAGAGACAACAACAAATGCGCAAATAAAAAAAAGTCAATATTTAAAAGCATTACAGCCCCCTCCCTATTTATGTGGTTCATTGAAAGTTTCAGCTGAACTAATTCTAGGCTCCGTGTGCTGCTGTGTTGCCAGTGTGGCTTTGAGCTGAGCCCCGTTGTGCCGACGGTTGCCAAATAGGATCTGGACTCTGGGAGCGAGAAGTGAATGGACACGGGGTAACGGCGAGGTTGCCAGGCTGTGTCTGGACATTGGTCTGGAGGAGCGGCCGCCTGACCAACCACAGTCTAGCAGGATGAACGGCCCCCTGTAATGAGGATACACTAGAACTAATAGATATTTCCAGCTTGCATATTCATTCACAAAGCAAACAAATAAATGTCAAAGATTAAACACGGCGGGGGCATCTTTGGCATGAGCCACGACCACCCAGGAGGCCACAAGGGCTCCGAATGACGAACTTGGCCGACAACCACTCAGACAAAAATAAACAAAAACAACACCCTCTTACTGCGGATGCAAATAATTAATTGTGCATACACATTAGAGTTAATGTTCTCAATGAATGCATCTTCAGATGTTAAAAAAAAGCCTGTAGCTGTCGATGTTGGCGATTTCAGAGTAAGCAATTTTAGTATCTGATTTCATCTCTTTCACACTGTTTTACAGTGTGGCTTTTAAGGGCAAGCTATAATTCTTTCCCCCAAACGTCATCATGTTCTAAACTGGTCAGCATGACTGTAAATTAATTTGTTCCCTCCGCTGTACAGACAGTGAACTTGAGCAGTAAATTTCCGAGGGTAAGCTCGGAAAGGATGAAGGAGATCTATCTCGCAAGGAATCGTTAGTGAGCGTGCCTCCTAAAAATGGGTCAAATAAATTGAAATAACTGTTACACAAACCATCTTTTTCCTTCAATGCGGTGATTAAAGATCCTTGAGCGACACAGCTCTGGAAAGACACGCAGCGAACAGCATGGGAGGCAAGATGTGGATAAAAACCCAGAAAGAGAGAAGTGTACCACACTGGCGCATGAGGCTGCTTTTATGAGCCGGGCTTCTTGTAATTAAAAAAAAAAAAATGAACGGCGTAGCTGATATTTTACTCGACTTTCTGTGTGAGCCGTTGTCCGTCAGGGATCCGCCAGGGAGCTCCCCACATCTCGTGCAGTCTTAATTTACAACGGCAACCCACCAAGCAGCAGCAACAGGAGGACTAACTAGACCCAGGGGTTTGATAAAGAAGCCTGGCGATGAAAAGGCCTCCGCTACCAGCAGCAGCCATCCTCCTGCCTGCACAAGCCAGAGAGCAAAGGGGTGGGGGTGAGGGGGTGGGGGGGGGTTTCTGCACCTGGCCTCTGCTTAGTCCGCCAAGTCCCTTTCCTTTTCCTGTTTCCTGTTATGACGTGTTTTTTTCAATTATTCCCTTTTCTTTTTTTCTTCTCTGGCCATGTAGTTTGGAGCAGGTAAAGGAGGCATTCAAGCACTGGAGCCACCTGGGATAGCAGGTTGGAGTTGTGCTCTGGAACATGTCCGCGGGCAAATTACTCTGCCTTTACTGATTAGTCCGGCCAGCCTCTCACCTGGCAAACACAATATCACCATGTGACAGTGGAACAGAGGTAACACTGTCAGCTAAGGTTAACCCAACACGGCCTTATTATTGGATGTTTAGGTATTAGCATTGCTGCATTATTATTGTTAATGTTAGCGGTAATAGTAGTAATATTTACAGCAGTGGATGTTTGAATTTTCAGCATGTGTTAAATATAAAATATACTGTATACCTTGAACACATATATTAATCGTAGCCATCCACGGAAACTATGAATTTCATTCATAAAAACACAATGAAACACTCGTGAATTAATGCCTAATTTGTATTCACAATATAAGTTAGAGTATAAAACTATTCACACAATATATGGAGATGAAAAATTTGCCGTGTCTCAGCTGACCCTTCCTGAGAACACACTGTTCACTCCTGTTACATGACATATGTTAACAAACAGGATGCAGGGTGTTTAATATCTTCAGAACACTTAAATACCTTAGATGTATTACCCGCTCTAACATCTCTCCTTAATCGCATGTATATAGGTGCTGTCTGTGCATGTGTGTGTATTTCAGACCTGTGTGTGTAACATGATTAATAATAAGAGTGAAAAAATTTAATTTCCCCGTTGCGGGATAAATAGTAATTCTTCTTCTTCTTCTTCTTCTTTTGTTGAGATCAGAAATTCCTCGTTGCACTCAGATGTTCAATATAATTTAATATTATATATTCATATTTTTTGTTAATATTAATTCAAGGCTGCATAAAATCCTTGTTCCTCTTTCAGGCTCCTCTGTCTCTCTGCAGAAAATTGTGATGAGATTTGCTAAATTCACTACTTTACAACACTTGTTTTTATTATTATTATTATTGTTACCAGTTGTGGAAAATAACTTGCTTGTGGGGTACTTTTATATTATTTGAGTATGTCCATTTTCTGCTTTTATAAAAACTACAGTTTATACTTTATATTGTACTTTTTACTCAATTTCCTTTGACAGGTTTCGTTACAGTTTTACAGACTTTATATTCTGACTCTACATTCATACATACATATAAGAATGAATGTGAATTCATATCTATAATGGCTGTGTATTTAACGAGGCACACTTAACAGGCAGCATATAAAACAGTCTGAATTAACTCTACCTCGACCGACTGCAACATAAAAAAAGCTGCTTTCAAGTTCTGCATAAATTATAATGATCCCGTAATACAATAACACATTTCTCACAGGGGTCATTCTACAGCATTAACAAGTATATTATTGTGGAAAAACGACTTGATGAATACAGGATTTCTACTTGTACTGGAGTATAGTTAGAGTGGGGTGTTGTTCTGAATACTTCTCCTATCACCTATTAACTGATATTCCTCGTTGTTTACTCATTTGCCCATTTTCTTTCCTGCCGTAATGAAGCCCTGTGGATGAACACTGGGTGGCACTGCGCAGGGCTGATGCTGAGAGCTTGACGGCAGCACACCGACACAGCTTGAAGATGGAGAGAAAGTGTTGCAGCCGGTCTTAACTGGTGGTCCACTCTCTCACCATCCTCCTGCATCAGCACAACGCCGGCTGAGAGCTGGGCAATATTTAGCCATAAGAAAATATGAAACCCTGTCTCTATGACGGTAGGCTGAAGTAAACAAAAAAAATCCCCCCACCCCCGAAAACGGACTCACGTTACAGCGGCCGTGTAACTAATGATTAAGTCTGACCACTCTTTTCCTCGCCTTTCTTCCTCTTGTCCTTATCCTCCTCCTCTCCCGTCTCCTCCATGAGACAGAAATAGACGGGGCAGATTCCCATGCAGGGTGGCGCTGTGTTTTTACCCAGGATGTACTTTCACTGCATTTTCTCCAAGTGCTACATTTATAATGCTAATCAAAAATTTATAGAAAATTCCACATCATTTAAATGTGTGAGCTGTGCATCTTCTTTGTTTTTGAGCGAGCAGGACACGCATATGTGACTACTTCTAAACTCTGTGTGTGTGTGCGTGTGCGTGTGCGTGTGTGTGTGTGTGTTGGGCATTAGAAGGACTGCTTGTTATTGAATGGGCTCTCTGTGAGGTTTCCGAGGCAGGGGGACATCTATTAGGAGGTTAGCAAAACACTATCAGCTAATACGACCTGTAATTACACCAGCAGTGAGGAAACGCAGCAAGCTAACACCAGTATGGAAACAATCTGACAATGCAAACACTGCAACTAAGCCACCGCGTGTGTGTATGTACATTTGTAAGCCTGTATGCGGGTGAGCGAGTGCACGTTTGTGTGTGTGTGTGTGTGTGTGTGTGTGAGAGAGGACGGAGGCCTCCTTGCGCAGATTGTGGGTGTGCGAACTGTCAAATTGGAGTGGGTGGGTGGGAGCGGAGGGAGCACATCTGGAGGGAATTTATTGTATAATTCAGTCTATTATTGCTGCGGTCGGTGCTTAAGGAGCACGCACACAATTACCGTCCACTCTGCAAGGCTACAAGTGGCCTCTGGCCTAAACTAATAAACTGTGGAGGAGGGTGGAGAGAGGAGAATTCATTTGAGGTTATCATCATCACACTCCTCTCTGCTACCTCTCACACTGACACTTACCAGAGTTTACAATGAATCAATGAGGAACACCTTCTGATCAGGCCCAGATTATGGTCAAATTAGATTTGAATCTGGCTTTAAAGGTTTGAATTAGACACACATTGCTACGGCAGAACAGCACATGCCTTGAGAGATTTGTTGAACTCATGCCCAAGTATGTTGTTTTGAAGTACTGAAAGTCCACGTTTGAGTATTAACTGAACAATTTTCTACGTTTTTCGGCGCAGCTTTGATGTGAAACCATCCATATATTTGTATATGAAATAAGAAGTGGTGGAAGAAGCTTTCAGAGTGAAAATACTCTGTTACAAGTCCTGCATTCAAGATCCTGCTCATGTAAAAGGACAGTAGAGTCTTATCAGCAAATCGTACTTAAAGCATCAAACGTTAAAGTACTCAGCTCATAATGTTAGTTGTATTGTATTTCCTGAGTTCCTCATATGATTTTCATGTACAATCTTAATCTAATGAGTGACTTGTGTCTGTAGCTGTAGCTGATGAAGTAGTTCTGTATTAGAAATAAAAAGTACCATGAAATAGAAACGCTCAAGTAAAGCACAAGTGCCTGAAAATTGCACTTGAGTTTAATACTTCTGCTTTCCGATACAGAATATATGATTATTTCAATGAATGAGACAAATATTGTAGGGCTACGACAAATCACAAATTCAACTATTGATCAACCTTATTATTTTATTTATTTATTTATTTATTTATTTATTCGGTTACTGCTTTTTTCCAAAACCTAAAGATATTCCAATTTATTATCATATTTAACAAAGAAAAGCACAAAATCCTCACATTTCAGAATCTGCAGACAGAGTTTTTAAAATTATATCATATTTGCTTGAAAAATGACATAAGTTATTAATCCATAATCAAAACAGTATGTGGCATAGTACCAAGAATATAGGTTATCTGTTCATCGACTACTCATTTCACCTACAGTAATGTACTCGCACAAACAAGCGTTCCGCATTCACATCATTATCTGAATGCATTTCGCAGCTCTCATGTTTCATGCGAAGTGCCCTGCGTGCTGCAATAAGTAGGTGTATGAGCGAGGGAGCTCTATTGGTTTATGAGGTGATGTCTTTTCATATACATTAGTTGGTATCATAAAATGTTTCGAAATAAAAACACACCTCGTCTTTTCCATTTCAGCAGCCTCTAGGAATAGAGCGGTGAGGCGTCGAGGATAAAGACTTTACCAGGGGAAAAATGTGCTCAGGCCAGGCAGTATCTGGCTCAGGCAGCCCTGAATGACCCGTGTGTGTGTGTGTGTGTATGTGTGTGTGTGTGTGTGTGTGTGTGTGTGTCTGTGTGTGTGTGATTTAGGACCTCCTAACAGCACTGGCGTTGAGCTCGTAACCCACAACAATAAAGCGCTTTCCCCTTCGAGCCTCCCGGCGGCGACCTCCGCTGAAAGTTGAGGGTTCAACTAACTACACGTGTCAGGGTTGTGACCTTTCACCCCCTCAGCGCCGTGGCCTCTTGCTCTTTTTTGCTGCCTTTTCTTCTCCCCTGCCTTTTCCCTCACGCCTCCCGCTGCTTTCTCTACTATTAACCCCTCTACACACCCAGCTTACTTCCTCCCCATGCCACTAAACGCTGCTCCGTCTTGCTGTTTGGACTCTTATCGTTACTCGTTCATTAACTTTCCATTTCAAATGTTTTGTTTTTTTTCACCGTGATCAGAAATGTGTCCAGCTCATATTTTGGTCTGGCAGGTTTCCAGAGCTGCATTCTACAGGCTGACAAAAATCGCTGCTCGTGTTGCTCCAGAAGACGTGCACGTACACAGCGCTTAAATGCACACATCATGGGTCATGCATAATTCATAATGTTTTCTCCCTCTCAACCTAATTTCATAGGAACTGCCTGACCCGCCCTGTGTCTGATTATTTTATTTGTCATTTGGGGAAATTAGTTCATATACATTCTTGTTGCGGGTTAGATGAGAAGATACCACTCTCTTGTCTGTACGTTATGCACGCAATATTGTTTTCCTAGGATGGCATGACCCGCCCTGCTCTTCCTCTGATTGGCTTATCCTAATATCCTAACCCCAACCAGTCTCACACCTCATGCTTGTGCCTAACCAACCCAACCAACCCAACCAACCAATGCAACAAGTACTAGCCAATCATATGGTGAGAAGGACGGGTCAGAGGAGGACTCTGCCAACAAGAAAAGCAATTGCTGTGAAATAGGATGCTAAGGCTAGCAGCTGGTTAGCCTAGCTTCGCTTTAAGTATGCAAACAGGAGGAAACAGCTCTCCTGGCTGCTGTACAAAAACACAAGTGTAGAAATATGACAGTGATATCGAACTCCTCGTCTAACTTGTCACAAAATACAGTGACTGAAACCCACAAAACCCTACTGTCAAACTGATTTCAGTGGTTTTCATTTAGTGATACATTGTTTAAAGCCTATCAATTTATGCTGCATTGCAGTTTGCATAAGCCATATGATGGATGAATGGGTGTATTATGATGATTTGTTTTTTGTGTATGGGCTACTGTTGTGCAATACTACAGTATTTTGTCTCGCGCGTGAGCTGTTGTGTCTGCTGGGTGGGTGCAGCCTGTGGATTCACTACAGTTTTCACCAATATTGAAATAGCTCGGGATGAAGTGAGTATTGAATCAGGAATGTGCTTGTGGCAGATCTCCACCCCTGATAATATAGGGTGTTTTTCTCCCCAAGCGGTTTTGCCCACTTGTTTTTCTCTGTGTTTTTTCTCCCGTTGCAATGCTCTGTCACTCTTCCAGTAACTCTGTGTGTGTGTGTGTGTGTGTGTGTGTGTGTGTGTGTGTGTGTGTGTGTGTGTGTGTGTGTGTGTGTGTGTGTGTGTGTGTGTGTGTGTGTGTGTGTGTGTGTGTGTGTGTGTGTGTGTGTGTGTGTGTGTGTGTGTGTGTGTGTGTGTGTGTGTGTGTGTGTGTGTGTGTGTGTGTGTGCACGCTTTAAGGAGACTTGTTTTTATTCCGGTTTTGCTGTCTGTGTTTGTCGTTACACTATCTTTACAAGCCTTGGGAAGGGAGTTGGAATGTAAAGTCACACATGTCCAAAGAACACAATAAGGTCTGATAGTTACACATCCTATGCGCAGCCTCTGTGCTATGCATTAGCCATTTATACGGCTTATTCCCATAAAAGATGGTTAGCTTCTGCGGCCTGCTGTGGTAAATGAGTGTGTGCTTCTACATTCGGCCATTGCAGTGTTTTCTTGGCTTGTTTTTTACGATTTTATAAGTGGAGAATACATCAGGAATATTTGTTTTGTGTGCTGTTTATTATGATGATAACAGTCCACAGTAAATAAGATTTAAAGATTGTTCGATTGTTAGCTGCTGAAACACAGTTGAGTGTGGATGAAGGGTGTTTAGGTTAAGAGAGGTGATTCTCAAAGATTATAATAGCAGCAAAGAAAAAGTAATTGACAGGCTGTCATGACGCAACACACAGACACATACTAGAATATCAAAGCAGTGGAGGCACTTCAGAGGGGGATCAGACATGCAAACTGCAGGCCGCGTGTGTGTCCGGCTTACTACTTCATTCATTTAATACTGTGCCACAGCATACAGTAGTCAAAATGATACCCTTCTCCTTTGTCTGTCGCAATATGCAATTTACACAGCTTGGTGATTTGGTCAGAGGGAGACCACACGATGAAGGGTGATAGACCACAGACCAAGTGGCAAAAGGACAGGAAATATGCGATGAAATGTGCAATGAAGTGGATGAGGTCACCCACACAGCAACCAAAAATCAAGAGACTCGCAGCCTCAGAATTAAAGATAATAATTTCTGTGACCTACAACATTTATGCCGCCACCACTAAAAAACTTATACAAGCCTCGCTTCTTTTTTTTCTTCTCCTGCTCAAAGCGAGCCCGAGTGTACGTTCATTTAAGCTGAGCGCAGGGAGACCACATAAGAGGAGAGACACAAACAGAAGCCAATTAGAGAACGATGGGAAAATGACAAGAAAAATAAATGTCACGAAACAGCTGCGGTCACTACTTGTGCGACAGTTAACAGGGTTTCATAAAAGAGGGGAGAGAAGAAAGGCTTTACATATCTTGACAAGTACAAGGGGATGTGGAGCAGCCACCACTACGCATTCCTCTTTTAGTCGGCTCTCTGTTTTTATTTTTCGCCTTTTTGTCACTTAAAAGGATCAGGGTGGCCTTTGTTCTCTGGATAGCGTGGAAAAGTGTAGTCGGGTGTTATTGTTGTTTTTTTTTCTTTTAGAGAACTTGATGATTCCAACCCGCTCTCATCCGCTCGGTCAGGGTCGCACTGCCCAGTGCTTTGTAAAGAAAATTGAAAAAAAAGTCATGGCTGGTGTCAAAATAAGTATTTTTGTAATGTAACTATAACTAAAGTGACATACAGGACACAAACCACATCCCATCCACAACCTCCTGCCTACACTTTACTGTTGAAAGCCCGGTGTGTCCCAAACAGATGCTCAAGAGTGCCATGTAAGTCGTTATCAAACGCAGAGGGTGCCTGACAAAGCGTCAGAATTGAGAATAATGCTGGTCAACGGGCCAGAGTTTTGTAAAAAAACACTTCCCCAGATTTCCCCCCCTTGTAAACATCAGACGTGTGTGTGTGTGTGTGTGTGTGTGTGTTTTAATAGCAGTGTGGCTCTACGGATAACAATGTCAATCTATCAGCTGGTCAACAACTATTGGATTACCATGACATTTGGTACAGACATGATCCCAGAGTCATGACCGAAAGAACGAGGTTGCGGGTACAAGCGACTGAAATGTGTTTCCTCAGGAGGGGGGCTGGAGTCTCCCTTAGAGAGAGGGGGAGAAGTTCAGCATCCGTGAGGAACTCGGAGTAGAGCCGCTGCTCCTTTGCGTTGAAAGGAGCCAGTTGAGGTGGTTCAGGATCATCTGGTAAGGATGAACCCTGGGCGCCTCCCTAGGGAGGTGTTCCAGGCACGTCCAGCTGGGAGGAGGCCTCGGGGAAGACCCAGGACCAGGTGGAGAGATTAGATCTCCACACTAGCCTGGGAACGCCTCAGGATCCCCCAGTTAGAGCTGGTTAATGTGGCCCGGGAAAGGGAAGTTTGGGGTCCCCTGCTGGAGCTGCTGCATCCGCGACCTGACCCCTGATAAGCGGTTAAAGATGAGTGAGTGATGAGTGAGTGATGATCCCAGAGGATGAATCCTAATGGCCATCCTGCTCGGTGTCACCCTGAAGTTGATCTGTGGTTTGTGGTTTCAAATGCCTCAACAACTCTTGGATGGATTGCAGTGAAATGTGCTGTACTATATTCATGGTCCCCTTGTTGTAATTGTGTTCCTTGACCACTTTTCTTCTGGCTCCATTATCATGTCAGAATTTTAATTTGTCCACTACTTTGATTTATGACAGTGTTCATTTCCTTATTGCTAATTATGAAGAAATATTTTTGTTCCATGACTAAGACACCGCCATCATTACACTCTGTGACGATAACAACATGTTGCACAGAGGACCTAGCCTCTGTATATACAGTATAACTATAATGTTGTTATATATCTGTAATGTAGTTTAAAAACTAAAAACTCTCTCTTGATTTCCATCACCTTCTGTCTCTCTCTAACACACACACACACACACACACCCCGGTCCGTGTCAGTTTGCGTGGTTGATTTATTAACTCATGTGTTTGCGTGATGGTTGCCGTGGATCGGCTCATGTAACGCACCAGGTGAGCACAGCCAGGAGGACTCAGAGTGACTGCAAAGCTGCATTATTAATCATTCAACCTGAGGTTTTTCCATCAGATACTAAAATTAAATCTTATTTATAATAAGTTTGACTAAAATTCCAAAATATTGGTGTTGGCTAAACTAGACCGACTGAAATGTTCCTTATAATCTGATTTGACACAGGAATAAAACTGAATTAACAGATAGCTAAGAAAATTCAGAGGGAAAACATTTTGACTAAAAGTATAAAAGTTGACTGAAATGATGATGACGATGATGGTTGTGATATTTTAAATTCTGGTCCATTGTCAGTTTTGTGGTTGTATGATAACACTTGGATTGTGTCTGTTATTGATGACAACGTTGGCTGCTGTGTTGCTGCACTTTACCCAAGTTGTATTTATATTTGGGATGCTGATCTTGTTCCAAAATGAAGAAGAATTCCTTTTTATTTTCACTCTGTTATTATTCATGTTACACACACACATGCCCGAAATACACACACATGCACAGACAGGACCTATACATGCAATTGAGGAGAGATGTTAGAGCAAGGGGGCTGCCAGTGACCGGCGCCCTGAGCAGTTGGGGGTTCGTTGCCTTGCTCAACAGCACCTCGGCAGTGCCCAGGAGATGAACTGGCACCTCTACAGCCACCAGTCTACGCTCCATTCATGGTCCACACCTATGGACTGAGCTACTGCTGCCCCCAAGCACTCATTGTTATTCTTATTCCTATTATATGGACCTCTACATAGGGCTTGTTGTTGTTGTCGACTAACACTAGACTAGACATCACTAGACATCTATGAAGGATAAAAATTACTAAAATGTCCATACGCTAATAAACATTTTTGTCTAAAGACTAAGACTAGATCTAAAATGGTGTGAATGTTTGTCTGTCTCTGTTCGTCTCTATGTGTCCTGTGATAGACTGGCGTCCTGTCCAGGGTGGACCCCGCCTCACGCCCGATGTCAGCTGGGATAGGCTCCAGCCCCCCCATGACCCCGACAGGGACAAGCGGTTAAAGATGAATGAATGAATACCTGCAAAACCACTCAAATTATTAGTGTTTTAATGCAAACAGAGACGCTCGACAAGTCTCTTAGTCTGGTTTGACTCATACAAGCGATGGTCAGCATGTTGACCATTATTCGCACTAAACAACAAAATGATAGCATTGCCATTTTAAGCATACTTGCGTTAGCATTTAGCTCAAATTGCCTATGTGCCTAAGCCCAGCCTCCCATCCACACTAGCATGTCTTATCTGCATGTATATAATGTGTTTTTGTGTGTCCCATCTCGTTGTTGTCAAACTCGACTCGCCGCCGTACCAATGTCGGGTAAAGGGTCATCAGAAAGACGGGTGCAGTACGTACAGCTGCTGACAGGTTTCAAAAGCTGAATGCTGTGTGTGGCAGGAATACGCTCCGAATTCAATCACTCCGAAGAATCTTACTCTGTCAGAACCCATAAACAGTGGCACCACAATTACCAACAATTACAGAGTAAACTTCCATCTACTGTTACCAAATGATTTCTTTGTGTGTGTGTGTGTTTTAAAGGGCCTTATAAATGTAAGTTAATGTAAAAGGCTGTTTGTTTTTTCATTGGCTCCACAATCTTCTAATCCCGGAGTACTTCAAAGTATTTACAGGAACAAGCCATAACAGGATCAGCCTCTGAACAAGGCTGCAGATCAAAGCAAGGGGCTGCTGCCGACATAAATATGGAAATAATATGACTCAGTAGGAACGTAGGGTGTAACAGAGCCTAGATTGGCAGACGAGAGAGAAAAAGATTGGTAGCATGAGAGAGGAAGAGACTTGGTCTGAAGGCGACGCTGATTTTGTGCATTTCTGTTTTTGTGTAACTCAATTACTCAAGTTGGGGAGGGTTTTTTTTTTTTATTATTCCCCTGGAGCAATTTGTCTCGCAGTTTGCTGATTTTTCATTGACCCAAACTTGGCATTGTGGGGGGGGTTCAAACCAGCAGACTTTCTCCGTTGAGTGAGTTATGGATTTTCATATAAAAATAATAAAAAATAACAGACAACAAAGCCATGTGGCAGGAACTTGGTTGCTGTATTTGTATGCAGGTAGTAATGGACTTAACTAACCATGACACGCTGGCAAACAGCGCTCTATCTCTCCATCTCAAAGAAAACAGTAGCTCACCGCCCGCAGCATTCTGCTGACGAAACATGACTCGCGCACATTTTCATAACCTTTGAAAAGCCCTCAGGAAATGTTAACTTCTAAAAACCGAGTGCATTCGCAGAAGTTGCTGACATAAACAAGACAGCTTCAAATGTTTCTGTAGCTTTTCGGTCAAAGACACTGCTCTCGTTTACTCATCAAACTTCATTTTACACGATGTAACTTGAGTTTTCATAAATACTCATTTGGCATAAACCAATAATCCAATCACAGTGACGTGGGATGCAGCGTTCTGTACTGTGTTATACCACTTTAATAAAGGCTGTCAACTCTGCAGCACAGATGGGGCGGCGGTGTGCACGCCTCAGGAGTCTCCATGTTCTCCCCGTGCCTGTGCAGGCTTTCTCTGGGTGATCCGGCTTCCTCCCACAGTCCAAAGGCGTGCATGCGGACCTCACCCCTATGCAGACTTTGTCGCTGTCATGGAGCACTTGCTCTGAGCTTCTATTATTGTAGTGGACAGGATTACAGGCGAAAGACCTGTGTGTCTCATACAGACGCTGAAGTATGCCTTGTGCGTTGTTATCAAACACAGAGGACATGGGATGAAGCGTTCATATTTATTTAATTATTATTTATTTAATATTTAAATCTGGGACTGAGAATGAGTAAAGCTGAAGTTTCCCTTTGTCTCTCCCACTTTCTCTTGTTCACTGAAAGGATTGAGCTCTAGCTTGTCCTGCCAGGATTTTAAATCTAGGCTAGAGCGGTGAGACGCACGCATTTTGAACTGCCCAAGGGAAGAAGGAGCATTTTTTAATGTGTTGTGGAAATGGATTATGAATTACAAATATCCAAAATTCCCACAACAGATGAAAGACCTATTTTCGCTGTATACTTTCCTTATTTTCAAACACACCATGATAAATTACTAATATTTAAGTTATCTGATTCACTTCTCTCAGACTTTCTCCTTTCTCTGTCTCCCTCGTGTTAATTTTTTCCCAACCCGAGTTCCACCTAGCCCCGCCCTACTGTGCTGTGATTGGCTAGTATTGTTGCCTTGTCTCGTCCTTGTGATTGGATGCTATGTGAAACTATGGCTGACAACTTTAAGGTAGTGCTTCCATGAGTATGGTGTCGTAAAAACTTCACATTTTTGAAGAGCTTCAGGTTCAAAGTTAAGTTTAAAGTCCGAATCAATTAAACTGAAACTCTGCCTCCAGCAGTGTGGTGTTGGTGTTCGCTCCAGGGAATCAGGCGCAGTGAGCTCCCGGTAATACGGACATATAGACGCAGCTGATCACTGTCTAAAGCAGAATGCACAGATTTGATTGGCTTATAGCATCACATGAATGTATACAACGGTGCCGTATATGCTAGAAAAGCTGCGCCTGCCAAATATAATAATTCTGATAATTTCCCGGTTTTTGGACTAGATCGGATTGGACAGCTTCTGGGTCCGCACCTGGACCACGGCCCGCCTGTTAGCGACCCCTGATATATACAGTACAGCGCATTATGGAAGGATACAGAGCTGCGGAGGACTGTGGGTTTGTGTGGTTTGCAATATTAGTAATTATTTCCTGTGATATCGGCCTCATGGGGAAGTCTTTTCTCCATACAGCTAATTTTCAGCCAATGCAGTGGAGAATATTTCAACATAACCGCGTCTAGACTGCAATCATGTCAGATATGTGTCAGTGTCAACACGCAGGCGTGCCGCTGTTGTGACTTTTGCGGTCTAGACTAGGGGAGGGCTCGTATCCACGTAGCGATGGTCACCTGCTGCTTATCAACACTATGTAACATTTAAGGAACAAGAGGATGTCTGCTTCCTGTCATCAAGTTTAGATACGCACAAGTTAATCATTATCTGTTGGTAGGGATTCAAACGGAACATGGACGGACTTGCTGTGCTCCGGTAAACAAAAGTCAGTGTTTCATTTCGCACATTAGTGAATGTGAGTTCGCTGATGTCAAACCAAGATTGAATAAACAAAGGTTTTCTGCACCAGAGAAACCCTTGACTCTGAATATCACCCTGAGTCAGTGTAGCATCAAGCCAGGGCTGATGTATCAAAATCATTTGTAATTTATATTTTTGGTATTGAATGTGTAAAAGTCTTGGAGTCATCTAAAGTTGACTTTTCTTGTGAGTTGGGTGAACTGAGCATCATTTTATTTGCATTAGCTCTAATAATGATTAGCTACTGATTTCATCACCAATCCTCCATTGTCACATAGTAAACAGCAATAAGAATTATAGCTGTATCCATCAATCACTCCATCAATCACCAGTTACACTCTATTGCCAGGGAGTTGTATATTTACAGTTGTGGATGTTTGAACAAAATTGTATTTTTAACTCGACATCAAGAAAGTCAAAGCTTTGTAAGTTTGTTTGCTTGCTTTAAATGAAGATTACTAACTCTTGTCCCACTTCAAGCTCGATATAATAAATTGTTTTTTTCACTTCCTCAATCACAGGACATGTTTATATATATGCTCAGTCCTGTGCATGTGTGTGTGTGTGTGCGTGTGTGTGTGTGGGAGAGTATGAGTTAAGGCGCACGGCAAGAATTAAAGAGGCCCTAGGATGAATATGTAGAGCAGATGTAGCAGCCGAGCTCAAAGGCTTACGCCTGGAGCCCATTTGACACTGTAGGAAATGTCTTCTCTGACAGAAGGCAAAGTGTCTGTGAGGTCGCCAGGTTGAACTAATAACTGAGATCTTCAAAACGATATAAACATAGACAGGAGTATAAATGCCTGACCCTTCCAGAGGAGCGTTTCTGTTTAACAGAATAATGGAGGCTGTTGCCATAAGTCTGGGAGTGCGTTTTTACGACTTCCCCATTTAATTTCTGTTCCTAACATAAAGGCATTTGTAATATAATAAATGCCAGCAACTTCTAGGGGGAAAATCTATAATTCACTCCAGTTGGGTAATTTATTCCATTTGTTTAGTCACAAAGGGCTTTGGTCCGGATCAGGAAACTACAGAGACAACTGTCTTTCGAGAGCGAGCAGACTGGCCGGTGATCAGTCAGTTTCTCCGGAGCAAAAACGAGGAAAGCGTTTCTCTGTAGTCTCAACAACGCCTCCGAACTCACAAGCCGTTTCTACACCATGAGGAAACTCCATGTCAGCGTTTCATCTCAGGACTCCCACTCTCCCCTCACACAGCGCTCCATCTCTCTACGCTTTCTCCCTCCCTCTCGGATTCTTTCTCTCTCTCTCAACTCGCAAAAAACACACATGCCCATAAACAAGCAGAAAAAAACATCAATTAAAAGTCTGTGAAATGAAGCCTCAGTCCCACAACATAATGCTAAACAGCAAAAAAGAAGTGTTTGATTTAGCAGCTGGCCTGCACGCAGACACTGGAGCAGGAGATTGGTCATTTAAACCGTCAGCTGCAGCCTTAAGGTTAGAGAAGCTGATTTGTGAGCAGAAAGTTGCTGAAAGGCTGTCAGACTGCCTTGAACAAGGTATTTAACCCCCAACCACTCCGGCAGAGCTGCTTTGTGGCCAGCACTTGATGACTTTGGATATTTTTGCAGCTACCAGGTGTGAATGTGTGTAACTTGTGTAAATGTAAAGCAGGGTGTTGAGGAAAAGTCCATGTGTGCTCAACTTTTGTTGGAAAAATTAAGGTTTAAGAAAAGTCTTAATTGAATTAATTAAAGACTTTAAGACTTGAGACAATATCTAGAAAACAAAAGCTATGACAAATTGTATTATAATTGTCTGAAAACATAAAAGCTAAATGCTCATTTGAAAGAAGAATGAATGAACATAAACTAACGATCGTAAAAAGGGAAGCTAACGTTAACATGGTTACTAGCAAGCACTGTATGGGATGTAGCATTTACACTGTAACTAATAAAGTAAATCAAAAGCAGGTGCTAAAATTAACATGTTTTACGGGAAAGAAATGGCCCATAACTCCAGATAAACTCTTCACATACTGTATATTGAGTAAATGTGCAGGGCTTCAGGCTTTTCCAGCGGTTGCACTGGTGTTACCAACTTCTTAGTTGGTTGCACATGATTTGGTTGCACCCTCTTTTTGGTACAGCGTGTTAATCAATGTCCTTGCAGGCTGATAAATAGTTTTATAGCCTTAATTTGCATACCCTTGTTATGCACATAGACGTATACAGTCGCACTCATTGGTTTCTGAAGAGCTAAAAGGAGCTCAAGTTGTACGGCTCACGGTGGCTCTGGCAATCACCGTCTTTACAGTATCTGACGCCGCCTCCTCCCAGTCAATCCAGGTGAAGCAAGGTGGAGTTGAGGCATGCCAAATGAAGCTACGAAGCTCAACGCTACCCAGCTACCAAGCTAGCAAAGGTTAACAAGCTACGCTATGAAACTAACAAGACTACTTAGCTGGTACGTGAGGGGAGTCACCTGCGGCAGCCTGGTGACGGAATAGCTACGCGGCTACGCGAATTCAGGCAGCGCAAACCACAACATGAACCGCAGCACAAACCCCAGCACTGGCAGTCACAGCAACATCAGCTACACTTTAAGAACACGCTAACAGCTAAATGGATTGTTCCGTAAAGTTCTACGATACTACGAACCTGCTGATCATTTCCCCCTGGGATTATTAAAGTATTTCTGATTCTGACTCTGACCATGCGCTGTGAACGGCTTTATATACACGCATGTTAGGCTGGGTGTAGGACACCAAGGGCCAGGGCCCCGGTGATAATGATCATCATCAAATTGCATGAATACGACTATGTGACATTTTACTTTGCACACTCGTGCTTAATACCTTGAAAGTGTATGCTTGGGGAAACCGTAGCTCACCCGTTAGAACGTACAGCCCGTGTAGGTTCAACCTGTGGCCTGCTGCCATTTCTTGCTTGTCATCCTTCTCTTTATCTATAAGCTAATAAAGAGCCCTAAAATAACCATGAAGAAAGTGTATGCTTTATTGTTATAATACTCAAAACTCCAAAATGTTTAGACACACAGTTAGGGCACAGTTCCGCTGCTGTCTGACTACTCTGTGCCAGACACTATTTCGGATTCTTGTCTCGGTCTTGAGTGATAGTGTTTATTTTTCTGGCAACGGAGGCTCCAAGTGTTAGTGCAAGTCACTGAACAAAGACTGCATCAGTAGATTTGGTGTGGGACTCGGTATATTTGGACATCCACGGTTGTGTACAGTAGAGGCCCTGGAGCACACTGCGGTGCGTATTTGTTTGCACCTGTCTGTCTCTGTAGATCTAACCAAGAAGGATGCACGCTTCCATATGGGAGCGGGACTAAATAGGTTTATTTTGAGAGTTTATCAAAGCAGTAAAAATATTACTTTACAATTCTACGTGCAAAACATACAGTACTGTAAAAACTCAGAATCTCACTGGAAATAGTCCGTTTGAGAATGAACGCGTATGGCATCCTCCTGTGTCTGTCTTGTATCATGTACTTATCACTGACCAATTCCTGTACACTCCGCTTTACATCTTTCTGCAGTCCGTGGCATGCAACTTCAGCTATCTATTGAAACCATGTGTCTCATATTAAACACTTCCCTTCCACTTCAAATAAATCAGCCATAGTTGACGTACTAACTTTATTGCAGCTGTATTAGGCTGCGTCATCCCTCTCAAACTACTGCAGATATGCTTTTATTTCTTTATTAGCGCTCCTGTTTGGCCATCCGGGCACGCTAAAGGTAAAAAAAACGACTTTCCAGTAATGCCATTTTGTTGCAGCAGAAGTGGAAAATTCCATGTTTCCCCCTTTTTCATACTTTCACCAAACTTTAATCTGGCATCAAATTCAAGATTTGCTTTGCTTAAGTTGATTTAAGGAGAAAACCCTTTCATCCTTTCATGACTGAACGCTCAAATAGTGGAAGGATCTATTTTTAGGAGCGCTGTTTAGAAAGGAGTCGCCACAACCCCAAGTCACCCCACCCCGCCTGTGTCCCATCCCCACAGTGCCTCAGTCTACCCACTGCTCAACCCTCCCACGCACCCGAGCCTCCTCTTCTGCGCTCCCAAAGCCCTCTGATACTTCTCTGTGATGAACTAATCTCCGAGGTGAGGGTCAGGCTGCAGGAGAGGATGACATGCCTCTGACTCTCCTCATCCATCCAGGCCTTTCATTAGTAACCCCCATGCAGCTCTGTCTTCCGTGAAACCCCAACCTTATAGCCTCAGTCTCAACCTCAGCCCAGGGCCCTGAGACAGCCAGGCAGCCAGACCCCTTAGTGAGGCACGGTGCCTTTGTGTGGCTACACTCCCCAGCTTGTCTGCCTCCCATTATTCCCCCATTCAAGCTCCAAATCAAAGCCAGCTCACATATGAAATGCTTTTGAGGTTTAAAGCTTAACTATACCACTAGTTCAACTACTGCAGCTACTATTACCGAGGCTGCATGATGGATCAATATTCATGCATGCCTCCAACTGTACAGAAGTATAAGCATAGTTATCATATGGCAACTAATAACGCCAATAT
This sequence comes from Echiichthys vipera, assembly GCF_963691815.1. Taxonomy (NCBI): domain Eukaryota; kingdom Metazoa; phylum Chordata; class Actinopteri; order Perciformes; family Trachinidae; genus Echiichthys; species Echiichthys vipera. The sequence goes on from NC_139844.1 coordinate 23,130,757, forward strand.
TAGCAATGTGTGTGTGTGTTTTTAAAGTAATTAGTCCCTTAATTTGAATATGTATATATTTTATTTTCATTAATAACTGCTCAGGATCCTGAGGCGACTCATGATTACAGTGTAACTTTTTCATTTTAAGTTTGACAAGTGGTCAGTCAAATGGAGTGCCAGAGGGCTGCAGACTCCAGAGAAGAGAGGGACTTTTTTTTTTTTTTTTTGCAGCTCGTTCTTTATTTAATCTACCGCGAGTGGAAATGAAATGACAGCTGTGCCACGCTCGTATACTCCCCTAACATTGATGATGGATGCTTTTTGATCCTTTTTTTCCCCCCTGATGTTCATTTTTGCCTTGGTGCCCTTTCAATAAATATTTCTAAGTCTGTCAGTTAATTCTGAAATTCCATCGATGAACTCTGTCCAGAAAAATAAACGGGGCAGCCACAGCAGTTGGCCTGGATGAGGAGTTGTTATTTTGTTCGGGCTATTGGCAGGGACTCTCCACAGAAATATTGCTTATTTTGCTTCGTTTCAGATTCATGCTCCTGACAGTTTATGTGAAAAACTGCAAACTGTATTGCCATTTAAACACAACTGCTGGGCTCTGTAATTACAAGCTCCATTCACACAGATGAATGAGACGGACAGCCACAGAACCAGGGTTGTTCTTGAGACGTCGACATTCCTAAGATCTATAACAAATTGTGGTTAAATCGCAATCAGAAAGGGAAAAAAAGAAAGATGATTTTCCTCATCACATTAGTATCAATCTCTACTTGCTTTTTAAGGATTGCACTAGAAACCGTGGAAATCCCAACAGGGTAATTTGTTGGATAGGATTTTGGGAAAACACTGTGGTGAAATTCAACGTCCGCTCTGTCAGTCATATTTCTTTACGAAGGATGTTGCTGCGTAGAAATGTTGACACAATATCCTCAAAAATGTCCTGCGTCAAAAGGGCAGCTTCGTCGGGTGGTTTAGACCCAATCATCGGGCTTTGTTGTAAAAGTCATGAGTGGGCCGGTGGCCGTAGTGGCCCACAACCCGCCGAGTGGGCTCGCTCAGAAATAGAATGGTACATTCCAAACCAATATAACAGCGGCAGTGCACCATCACAAGACCGCAGTAAATGGTAAAATTATTGTGCATACTTTCTGAGGCACGCCTTAAAAAAACCCCGCTGTGTCCACATGCACTCCCGCTAACATCAGGTAGCACTTAAGTGTCCTTCGCCCTCATGTATGACTAAACATGCTGCCCCTTCACCAAGCTGCCCTGATATCCAGAGAGGGACACTGCCATATGCTGCTGCCTCACCAGGCAATAAAGACACCCAGGCCTTCAATAACAGGATATGGTCTGCATTTCTCATTTTGAAAATGTGCACAAACAGCTCTTTAAAATAAAACGCAGCTTCTGTTTGATAAAAAAAGGAAAGACAAAGAGTCCCAGAGCAGCCGCCCATTTCCTGGGAAACTTTGCTGTGTCGCCGTAGCGTTTTCAAATGTTTCCCTCCCTCACTGTGCAGTCTGCTGTTTCCAACTCTTTATGTTGTAAAAATCAGGAATGTCCCCGCTATAATGAAGCGCCTCTCTGAAAAGACAGGATGAGAGAAAATTGAATTAATGTTAATATGGCCATTAGGTTACCACCCAGCAGGAGAAATATGGCAAACCTCAGCCATTCATGCTGCACCGCTGTTAATCACTTTGTTACACTCCAAACTTTCATCTGCATAGTTTTGGCCAGGAGCAGGGGGGGGGGGGGGGGGAGGCAAACCCAGAGCTAAACCAGAGATCTGTCTGCAGCGTAGTCTGTCTTCCAACCACGCACTGAAAGCTCCTGGTGAACACACAAACTCTGCTGTGAGGTATCCTTGAGGAAAATATCCATTTACTTCACGGCAACACACAAAGGTGTGCCTCAAACCGGGCTGAAATAGAAAAGCTGACACACGCCGGCACACTGGCTGCGTCAAATATCCCTCCTGTTTCAAGTTGTCAGGGGGTGAGCGTATCTGCCAGTACTTGTTGGCCTTTGGGGAGGCCAAGGAGTAGTGACTTGGACCAAAGCTGTCAAAACTTTCAATTTAATCATGATGGAAAACTTCACCTCATGCAAAAACCAAGCAATACACTTTTACGTCTGCTGGGATTTTATTTGTTGCAGAATTTATGGTCTAAATATTGACTTAAAATTGTGCCTGAAGTTAGCCGTGCCAGTTGGAAATAAACAGTAACAGAAGCAATGAAATTGAGCATGCTGATGCAGTCGCTGCATAGGGCAGATTCAACCCTACGCTCGTTCACATTCACAGATCTGAACGGGCCTGTTGCCTGGCAGAGTATTTGTCTATACTCTATGAATCATCTGTTGTGTATCAAATAGATCCACATTTTCATCTGACAATGGGAGTAGCATCAACATGAATGTGTTCCAGATCTGGCAACGTGATAGCCTGCCTTTCTTCTCCCTGTGAACAGATCATCCATTCAAAGCCTCTACATTTTACTTAAGACCAGCCCAGGCTCAGTGTCCACTGACTGGTTCCACGTGTGTGCAGGCAGCACTGAGGTGTGTGTGTGTGTGTATGTGGTTGTATATGCGCAGGCTCAACTAAGGGGGTCATGAGTCACTGGAACAGCGACTTGACTGATGCCCTTCCTAAGTCTTACTCTAATTACTGCTGAGGTGTCGGTGATTGCACTGGTGACAATCCCGAACTCGGCTAGTGTGTTGTTTCAGCCCCGCCAAGATGACACTGTCGCAAAACCCCAAGCCCATAAGGTGTAATTGTGCATTTTCAAAAGTACCGCATTCGTCAATCACTGTACACCTTGGCGTTTGGATGTGCGTAGGTCGCGGCGAGCAGCGACCCTGTCAACTGCTGTAGTAATTGCTGCTGAGTAATGTTCTTGCTTTGGCTCGAATAGTGAAAAAAAAACTCACCAATAAATCTGGAGGCCATTTTAGGACGTCGCCCAACAGGCTATGAGTTCGCATGGGAAAAAAACCTCGACTATTATAAGCCAGAGAAATGGCAAAGTTGAAACCATACAACCTTAACAACATCCAATTAAAGCTCTCATCAAAAGTTGGCCGCCGTGGAAAGAGGGCGAGAAGGCACAAAGTTGGCCAACAAAGCAGCACAGTTAAAGGAAATACCCACACTGCTGACTGCACAGAAGCACAGCCTCCAGTCATTTCCAATGCTTGCAAAGACAATGGGGATACGCTGAGGCTTAAGTAATAAGCCCAAAATGATTTCCAGAGCGGCAGGGCCTCCTCATTTCAGCATGGCAGTGATGCGGGGAAATCAGAGCCACGCGAGTTGAGGGTTTCATGGAGGATCAAAGATCGTGATTAGCCTACACTGTCCATCCACCATTATGGGGAGATCTGCCGCCGATGGCAACCATATGCCGGCCGGATTAACCTCTCCATCAAAATCACTATCCGAGGGAAAAGGAGACGAAGAGAAGAGGAGAGAAAAGTGGAAGCACAAAGCAGGAGAGGACAGCAGAACAGAGAGGTGAGAGGAGCCCAAAGAGGCGGGGGAGGGATACGAGGAGTGGAAGTGAAGAGGTTGAAAACATCAAATGTCAGTCAGGGATGTGTGGCATAACACGTGTGCCCAATATGCAGGAAGCCTTTTGGCAGGTTTCCCTGACCTATATAGTCCGGAAGTTGGAGAAACAGCAGGCTGAAACAAGTCTTTCAACTTTTAAATGAGCCTCAGTAGATTCTCTGGACTGCACATTTGGAATTTCAATAAAGCTGATTCAAGTGAGCAGCGAAGAGAGGGGGTCATCTGTTCCAGTAAAAAGTGCAATATTTCATTTACGGCATAACTCACATTTGACATTTCATAATCCTCAGAAATATTAATTAATTATAATAAATATACACGGTGTTGTAGTGGTTAGCACTGTCGCCTAACAGCGAGAAGGTTCCAGGTTCGCATCCCGGCCTGGGCCCTTCTGTGTGGAGTTTGCATGTTCTCCCCGTGTCTGCGTTCTCCGGGTTCTCCGGTTTCCTCCCACAGTCCAAAGACGTGCAGGTGTTCGGTTCATTGATGACTCTAAAATCGCCCGTAGGTGTGAATGGTTGTCTGTCTCTGTTTGTCTCTATGTGCCCTGTGATAGACTGGCGTCCTGTTCAGGCTGTACCCCACCTCACGCCCGATGTCAGCTGGGGACTCCCCCCCCCCCCCCGACCCTGGGATAAGCGGTTGAAGATGAATGAATGAAATATGACTTATTTTGTTTACACTTTATGCCTTAATTTGATAGCGACAGTGGACTGAGGACAAAATGAAGGGGGGGGGGGTGAAATGTCCCCAACCCGACTCCTTGGCCACCCTGTTGCCCCATACTGCAGCTATATATAAGTCTTTGGGCGGGCACGTCCTACGCAAGACAAATTCTGTGGTCTGACTGCAGCACGTCTTAGCCCTAAATAGCCTATCCACATTGACACAAGGCATTTCCACAATATTCAAAAAAGCCCTCACTTCTCCTCGGAGTTAAATGTCAGCCAGATGGACGTATCTCCCTCCCCCCAACGTCACATACATGCAGAGTCAAAGTCTGACAAGATGGCGACTCCCATAGGCGAGCACGATTGGATCAAGTTGAGAACACAGACCTTGGCGAAGTTGCTACGTTCATTTTTTATAAAGTCTATGGTGAGCACAAGCTGCCCTACGCTCCATGTAACACAATGCAAATGAAGAATCGCATAAGCCATATTGGTCTAAAAAAGTCACAATTACATAATTTGTTCTGATACCGTTCAGTCCCTGAGCTGCAGCCCGTTGAACAACATGTAAATGTACCTGAACATGTCATTTCATTCTGGTTTGATGCTGGTGTGCTCCTTATTTTTCATGAACTGTAGGTTTCAACTTGTTTCTTTACTGTCTCTCATTGCACAGTGTAACACAAACACACCCCTCCAGCCATCTGGCATACACATTAACATAAAGACACTTACAAACATCTTTGTGACTGAAAAAAGGATGACTTAATGTGATTGTAATACAACACAGGTTAGAAGAAATGACAATCACTCTACAAATCATCAAACTCGGTGACTGTGACTCAGTGACAGAGTGGGTTGTCCTCCATTCGAGAGATCGGTGGTTCGATCCCCACCTCCATATGTCGAAGTTTCCTTGGGCAAGACACTGAACCCCGAATTGCTCCTTGTGCTGCGATTGGGTGTGTAAATGTGGTGTGAATGATTAGATTAGATGGTATGTAGATGTCCACTGCCATCAGTGTGAATGTCTGTGTGAACGGGTGAATGTGACAAACACTGTGAAAGCACCTTGAGTAGTCAGAAGATGAGAAAGGAACTATATAAGTACAAGTCCATTTACCATTTACCAAACTGAACAAAACTATTCCAATCAGCGAAGTGTTTCTCTGAGCAGCAGCTGACAGTGTTGACTCCTCGGCCCTCCTCAACATTTTTACTTGCTTTTTTTTGGCACTTATATATTTTGACCAAATGTCAAATCAAACATAGCACAGCGATAATTATCATTTCAATTCAGCTTTAAAAGCCGAACCATAAAATTCTTTAAAAACCCTATAACTGTCAGTTGGTTGTCTCTCTATCATTTTCCCGTCTACTTCACCCACTCCCCCAGCTCTGTGCCTGTTCCAGATTACTCAGATGAGCCGATGAGTCGTAAGGTTTAATGGGCCTCTGCTCTCTTTCATCAGCAGAGAGCCCAGTCATCACTACTGAGTGGAAAGCCTATGTGGGCTTGGCTGCTCGGGGAATAGGAGCGGGATTAAGTGATATCATATTGTTTAGCAGGGGATCTCCCTCTCTTGGCAACAGCCCTGAGAGTCAGTCATGCCTTCAATAGGTGGGTAGTCACTGTGTCTTCTGATATCTGCGTCGGTGATATTTCATCTCACAGCTGTCATGACAGTAAATTGAAATTAAAATGAAGGCATTTGTTAGAAAGGGATGAGTCACTTGTATATCATACGGGCACATTCATCCAGTTATATTACACACAGAGAGCATCTGCGACAATCTGTCTTTCTGCTCTCTACAGCTGAGAGAGTGAGTGGGTGGGATAACTCTGCCAATTCCCTTAAGGCCAGTTTTTGCATGCAGAGTGAGCGATCTGATGAAACCGAGTTTTGTGAAGCAGAAGTTATGGTTTATATATTTTCTTTGTAAACCATTTAGCCTTGTTTAGCAGGGCACTTGGGCCTATATAGTTGCTTAAAAGCTCTTTGCATTGAGATCATGTTGACGCATTAGCTTACAGTGACACTTAGATGAACTTACTGTAACGCAGGAGTGGTCTAGGGCAGGGGTCTGCAACCTTTACCATCAAAAGAGCCATTTTGCCCCCTCTTCCACCAGATGAAATTTCTCTGGAGCCGCAAAACATATTTAATGTCACAGCTTATAAAGGTCTATATATAATTACTGTTACCTGCCATTGTTACCTGTCCTAAAATTGTGGTTGTTCGCTAATTTCTTACCACATATCAAGCATAAAGGTAAGCAATCATCATGTGAAAGCAAATTAATATGTCCACGAAACACTATTTTCCTTCGCTAATGTTTTTTGGGGGGGATTTATCCACCATCAGTGCTGGTCACCAAATCAACATTAGCCAACTGCAGGGAAAGGCGCTGGGCCGTACACCAAGGATGTGACGCATATTTTCACATAATATTTTTTCAATATCACCTTGAATTTCAAGATGGAGTTTTCCATGGAATGTTTTCCCTTGTCCACTGTGCAAAAAACAGGTTATATACACATTGTTTATATACATTTTTTTGCCAAATCTACAGGGAGCCACTGATAAGGGGCTGGAGAGCCGCATGCGGCCCCAGATCTGTGTATTGCAGACCCCTGGTCTAGGGGAAACCTAGTCCTGGTTACAAGGGAAGGTCAGGGCAGATAACTGCTGCTGCTTTGTAGAAGCGGTTCCCCCCGGGCCTCAGGTGGCTCCCCTGTGACCTTTTTAGCTCTCACAACAAAAGTTAATGCCAATTTCTAGAGCCGTGATATGGTGAAACCTGAACTTCCTGAAGACTCGAAGTACTTTGCAGAATTAAAGCGCCTGAAAGAAATTCACGTCTTGTCGAATTTGACTTTGCGCTTGAATAATGCGATATGTGTATCCTCATTTATTTTGAGGTCTGCTGAAATTAATGAAATGAGGAGACACTGTACCTGAAACAACACAAAAGCGCTGCGGTCGCTGTAGAGGAAAGGATATTTGTGAATCTGGTCTGGAGCCTTCCATCCACCATTCCACTGTAATTAGGTGCAACAGATTCAACATAAACGTCACGGCCTTTCATATAATCCTGCCCGTTAAAATAAGAACCGCCATTAGGGAACACTGATGTAATGACTGTTATGAATGCAAGCAGTTCTAAATGTCAAATGTCATTTATCATGGCCACCCACGTTCCTCCGTGTTATGAAACCTTAAGGAACGCTCCGAGAGGATTATCGGAACGCTACGTCACACGGGGCTAAACATGGTCGAAGTGGAAGTATTAAAGGGTATAAAACAACACATTTCTTAAATCTGGTAGTAATAATGTCTCTTTATAAATAGACACTTAAAGTAGGTTTAAAAAGCTTTTGCCCTTTCAAACCACACAGTCCCAGAGTATCAACAGCAGGTCTGAGCCGCCACCATCATATGCAGGTAAATTCCGCAGTACAAGTCCATGGATGGGGTTATGGTAAAGACATTTGACGTTAAAAATATAGCGAGGATTGCGTTTTTTGCCGTTTAAAAATAACAACAACAAAGCAGGAAATCTAACTGTACTGTACAGAGACATTATTACTACCAGATTTAAGAATTGTGTTGTTTTATACCCTTTAATACTTCCACTTTGACCACGTTTAGTCTTTTGTGACGTAGCGTTCTGACAATCCTCTCTGAGCGTTCCTTAAGGTTTCATAACACGGAGGAACGTGGTTGGCCATGATAAAAGACATTTGACATTTAGAACTGCTTGCATTCATAACAGTCATTACATCAGTGGTAAAGACCTTTGACGTTACAAATATAGCGAGGATTGCGTCTTTTGCCGTTTAAAAACAACAACAACAAAGCGGGAAATCTATCTGTACTGTACACGTATGCCGTGTTAGCTGCCTGCACAGCCCCCGTACTGTTTTACCAGAGTTCTGACCATAGACTTTACATAAAGATGGATGTACTCATCTTTATGTAAAGTCTAGCACTGCACAAGTGAAGCCAAAATATCCCAGATCCAGGCGCCGGCATGTTGTAGTTTTGCAACCAGAGGACCAGCCGCGAGCCGATCACAGCCGTCAGTCGTGACGTTTGATCTGTTTTCACAGCATCAAATAACTAATGAAAACCAAACTTAGCAGAGAAAAAAGGTCACAATCCTTAAAGTTACGTTTAAGCTCATCACATACTGTAAATATTGATACACTTAAATCAGGATCTTCAGCTCATAATCTTCCTAAATGGAGAATTTGTGGCTGACCTGCTGTATTGGATTACATTGATATGGATAGGTGTAGATAGATAGTTAGATAGATATCTTTATTTATCCCTGAGGGGAAATTAGGTCATCGTAGCAGCGGTACAGAGCAATCAGAAGTACTAAAAATAAGATCAAATATAAAATACAAAATATGAACAACAATAAAATGGAATAAAAATTTAAAAAAATGTATGTATTATAGTGGCCAGGGGATGTATGTCTAATGATATGTCAAATATCTATTCCCACATAATTTTAATATTATTAATATTATAAAATATTAATATTATTATTATTTTAATATTATTTTGCAGCACTCAACTGGTGATTGCTTCAACTTTATTGCTTATTGTATAGTTTTGAAATGACCCCCTAGATAATTTATGGGTCCATTTGACTTCCTTCCCAATAATCCTGGCTCAAAATATGTTTTTTTACATAACAATAACCCTCAAAATATATACACACAGCTAATATTATCCTCCCTCCTTGGAACCACACACTGTATACTTGTTGCTTTATTAGAAATACGGTATGTTAGTGGCGTTAATGTGTTCTTCTTGTGCCTCTGTGTTAAATAATCTGAAGGGTGCAAACCGTTTTCTGACAGTTAATTTCCACAGATTAACTCTGCATTACGAGTTACTGAATAACTTGTTATTCATGAAGGAATTAACAAGTGCTTTGAATGCTTTTGAACCACACGTCGTACAGTGACTAAGTGTTACTTACATTTTAAAGTGAAAATGCAGAAGTCGGCTGTATTGATTGATTCTCCTCATGCGGTAACTTTAGGAGCGCCTTCTGGAAGTATCTATTCCTGCGGCCGGTTCGCCAAAGAACAACACAATAGACACTCTGGATCATTTCATCAAATTTCACGACACGGAGGAAAATACAACAAGACAAATGTTATTTTTAAGTTTATGACATTTATGGTGATGTATGACGAGCGATGTGTAGGTTAGAAATGTCTTCAGTTCTCAAATACGGCGAGGAACCGTCCAGAGGAAATAGTTTTAAGGATGAAATGTTCCTTCAATCTATTTTGAGGAAAAGTTGGTTCGTTAAATATACTGGAAAATCACATTTTCTCTGCTGGTCTGCAGCATAAAAGTCTCAGAGGGGGAAGATTTAGAATTACAAATAAAGACTGGGACAGATTTTGTTTTAATGTTTTCTGTTATTTCAGAATCAAATGGTTATTCTGTGCTTTGCTCGAGCAGCGGTCAGTAAACAGTACAGCACATACGTAAGCTGGACAAGCTGGAATGGTTCTGCACTTCAAATGTAAGTTTTAATGAACTTCATACACTTTTAAAGAAATCTCCTCCAGGACAAGAGCTTATATTTTATTGTGTAACGATGATAGTAAATGGTAAATGGACTTATATTTATATAGCACCTTTCTATTCTTCTGTCTACTCAAGGTGCTTTCACAGTGTTTGTCACATTCACCCATTCACACTGACATTCACACTGATGGCAGTCGACATCTACAGACCATCTAATCTGATCATTCAAACCACATTGACACACCCATGCACAGCACGGGGACCAATTCGAGGTTCAGTGTCTTGCCCAAGGACACTTCGACATGTGGATCAGGGAGGTGGGGATCGAACTGCCGATCTCTCGAATGGAGGACTACCCACTCATACACTGATCCACAGTCGCCATGATGTCTGCGCAGACATAAAAATGTGTCTCCCCCACCCTGACTCTTCAGGGAGGACACAAAGGGCGAGAACTGTAAATCTATCGTACGCAAAGATCTCGACAATTTAATCGCCCTTTGAAATTTGCCTTGATGAGCAGTAATTGCCACTCAGACCCATCCATCTTTTGGTCACTTTCATGTCCCCTCAGTGGGTCTTGAATCATGGCATCTCGTGGTCTCCTAACGACCCTTCAGGTGTCTGATCTCTGAGAGAAGACCACCAAAAATTCCACAACTTTGGCGCCCAAGAGGGCCCTCTGGCGTGCCCATTAAATCATCTTACCCTATTCCCAACTCAATATAGCCACATATTTCTGAACAAGATAAATATTTGACTAATACATACTGTAGGTGCAGGGCTGAGTTTGGGCCAAAAACACCTCTGTCAAAACACGAGTGAAAGAGGAGCATTCACCAGTGTCTGATTATTACGGATGCAGCGTGTGCACATCTCTGATAAGGCAGGGATTTGACTCTGTCGCAGTGATTGAACTCAAAATGACAGGTTCTAAGTAAAACCTCCAACACCGACCTAAAGCCACACAGTCAATATTTGTATTTTGATTATTTATGGCTACGACTTAGGGCATTCTAAATAATGCCTCGACATTCAGAAACTGTGCCCGTTACTTACCCTGTTGGCCAGAGGAGCGTTTGATAATGAAGTAGAAAGATAATTGCAAAAGTGTAGTTTCAAAAGCAACATTCAGAGCCGTTCCTTCAATTACCAACTGTTTCAAAAATATCAGATATAATGTGGAAAAAATAAACACTGATAATTTGTTGAGAGACAATTTTGAAATGTTTACGGTATCTCAGTTACATAATGCCTTTCGGGTTGCAGTCCAGTTGGAGAGACACTGCTGGCTTTCATTAGCAGCAGGCATTTTTCTCCATCATATTGAGCGACGCTGCCAAAAGTCTCTGCTTCTGAAAACATTACAGGGCCCTGCCAACAAGTCTCCCCCTCGCACCCCTCTCTCCCTCTAAGCGCAGCCAGAGCGGGGCCAGATTGCTGAAAGGCAGCACAGGCAGTGTGGCCTTCCTCCAAGCCTGGCCACTTTGGAAATCGCCACACGCAAGTGCTGGCCTCCCTGTCGGTGGCGTGATGGGGTCACCTCTGGGGCCTGGGGTGGGTAAACACACATGACCCAAGACAAACTTTCACAATTCCGCCAGGTGTGCAAACAGGAGGCCGCAAAAATACCCGGAAAAGTCTGACCATGCAAAAACAATATAACTACCTCTGATGAACTCCGACGGCTGAAGAGGTAGAGGCAGAAAGGACAAGAAGCGGGGAGGGCATGTGAGCGTTGCGCACAGGAAAATCGTCACGTCAGACAACGAGCGAGTCTGATTGATTTGGATGGGAACCTCACCTGCCCCGATTGATCTCTAGTGTGGATCTCATCAAACTAGTCAGCTGAGAAAACTAAAAACTTCACGGAGGAATAAAATGAGAAACAGGAAAAGAAGACCTTTGTAACACTCAGGCCTGCATTTTGCTTCATCTCCTGAATTCTAGCGCATTAACGCTCCCCACGTGGCCGACGGTCTATTTAAATACTCTCTAGTGTTCGTTTCATGGCCTGCACCAGCGATCCACCCCGTCCCGATCCATTGTCTCCTACGCCGGGGAGTCCTGCGGATGACCTCTGTGGGGAGTCTTACAGGCACCACATGCTGGTTTCGCGTCCATATGAACTCTACTTGCTTGAGCAGTTGGGCCCATGGCACCACGTCTGTAGGACACAGCAAAACAAGGATTTAACTACAACCAGATGCAGCACTGTCCTCCCAGATCATCCGTTATGCTTTGTGTTAGATGTTCCCTCAGATAGTCACGCTGCCATTGGAAGGAGATGCCTGTTTGTTTGTCCGCGAGGGACAATCAAAGCATCGCGATGTACTCACAGATACGTTTTGATTCTTTCTGCCAGCTAATGCCATGACACAGACGGAACATCTGGCTTTGCACTTCTGCGAGTGTTATTTCCATTTGTGATTTCAGAATTATTCACGGCTGATAATCGGCGGATAATCCTACAACTGACACCATGTTTAACAACAAACAGATAATTCTTTTTTAAACTGCTGCAAACCTTTGTCATAACTTCATGCAATTTGAGCCATATAGTGATATCATTGTTACAGCTTACCTCTGCTCACCCCTACTGCTAGACATTGAGTAAGCACGTAGCAGCCTGCTGGTTATACTATTAGCAATACGGATGAGAGATGTCTGCATGTCTGTAAAGTCAGCCTGTAATTACCGTGGCTGTATATCCTCGGGCGAGAGACTAAGTCAGATTTATAGATTTATTCTGTCTTCAAATTAGCATCATGCCTCAGATTCCAGCATTTCATCTTGCAGGCTGCTGGAATGTTTTTGGAGAATAAAAAGGGAGTCATTGTAATTCGCAAATACACATCCCCAAACCACCATCTGTGAAAGGCAATAATATGTGAGAGTGCTGTTCAGAGGAGACACATTAGAGAGCTCATTCAAATGCAGCTTCACTTTTGGAAAGGTTGTGTTTGACTGTTTGGATAAAAAAGGGGCATGAAAGTATCTAATTCTGTTCATTATTATAAGACGGTGCTTTTGCTACAGGGAAGCATGCTGCTGCTGGAAAACTTCTTTTTTTTTTTCGCTAATCTGGGATTCAGGAATGATTTTTCCTTCTGCATTTAAATGTGTTGCCGCCACAAGGCACAGCTCAGTACGCCCTCGTCCACAAATGGCTCCAACGTCCAAGCTTAAAGATGTGTACTACATATAAAACTGTGTGTGATGCACTTTTTAATTCTTTAGTTTGTACCGAAGATGCTAGAAAAATGTTTCATTTGAGGGTTTTGATTTTAAAAAAGTGACAATTTCACACTGAATTAGTTTGAATCATTTTATTTCATCATGTTATGAGCATAGTGTTATTAAAACCACCCGGCAATACATGGAATATACATTGCATTTAATGTAAGAAGAGTACATTCATAAAAAAAATAAATATATATATATATATATCTATATATGAGGAGCTCTTTTCCAAAACGCTATAAATCCATTTTAACAGTTTTCAGGAAAAATACATTTCTTACCCAGACGCACACATTTGGTTAATATTCAGTTTATCTTGTCAAAATGGTTTTTATGGCTCAGTCTGAACACGTTGAACGGACGGACGACAACAAAACACTCTCCCGCTTCAGAGCGCCGCCATGTTGGATCGCATAGAACGCTCGCTGAGTTCTGATTGGTCGAGAGGACGTATCGCATTTAGGCTAACATATAGGTTTGGTGCTGGTCGCGGTTTGGAAAGGAACTGCATCTTGAGACCATTTTAAACGAGGAAATATAGAGATTTGGCAGAAACACTGATGAAGCAGTGAAAAGGTTCTGTATACAGCAAAGTGGCTCAGACTCATTTTTTATTAAATTTGGCTTTTATCTCGTTTTGGAAAAGCGCTCTTCATATACATATACATATATATATATATATATATATATATATATATATATTCAATTCAGTGATCGATTACCTTCACAAAGCTGCTGTTGGTTTACTTTAATTTGGGGATTACTTTTTTTATGGTATTAAAACTGTTCTTTGTGATAGCACATATGCATTTAATATTTAAACACATTGTTTTAAATGCAAAGAAAAGAAAAGTGGACAAAGAAACCCTGTGGTGGAATGATTTTTTACTCAAGCAGCGTTTAAAACTACAAATTTGAGTGGACTTGAGTACTATTAAACTACCTACTATACAGGTTAATATGTACTTTTTATTCCATTCTATCTATCTGACAAATATTACACTTGTTAGTTTCCGTATATGCTCATCTTATAAAATATGATGGGTTGATTCAATTCAACTCGACAACAGTAAAGTGCTGCTTACACAGATGTACCAGTGTTAATCAATCAGTCAGACTTTATTAGCGTAGCTGTTGTCACACGCACACACACACGCACACATCCACACACACACATGCACACACACAAACTCTCACACACACGCAGACACACACATAAACACACACACACACTTGCATACACACACGCACACACACACACACACGCACACACACACACACACACATGCACACGCACAAACTCTCACACACACGCAGACACACACATAAACACACACACACACTTGCATACACACACGCACAGACACACACACGCACACACACACACACACACACACACACACACACACACACATACACACACACAGAGAGAGACAGACACACACACACACAACCACACACACACACACACACACACACACACGCATACACACAAAGCGTGTAGTACATCAAAAGACTCAGTAGACATATAAAATAAATAAATAACACTCAATTAAAAGCCAGACTAAAAAGGTAGAATATAATAAATCATTTTAATCTTTATTATAATATAACGTAATATTATGAAATATTATAATACTCACACAGGCCATCTTTAGTGATTATCATTATAATAATAATAGTTAACTGTTGATACTTCAAGTACATTTTGCTGATAACACTTTTCTCTTTTACCTTCAGTAACATTTCAGGTCAGGACTTTTACTTGTACCGTAGTATTTACACACAATAACATCACCGCTTTTATTTTGGAGGATCTGACTCCTCTTTTATGGCAATGAAGAAACCACTGAAGTGAAAAACCGCACGATTTCACAAAATTTATTCCAGGTATGCATGTAAACTCTGATTTTCTCCTGTGCCACATTTTAGATCAACACAGAACACCCACCTGCGTTTCACTGGGCCTTCGACTTTCTTGCTTTCACTTTAAAACTACTCCCAGAAGCACAGTGAGCCTCTAATTTTTTACAAGCATATTTAATCTGCGTGCGTGTTTTAACGGCACATACTGGAATGCAGGTTCTCTTTAAGAATGTGTTTACAAGTGCTCCCTTTACCCCGGCCACATTATAATCTGAGCATTCCTGTGTGTCAGTATGCTGTTGGATTAGTCAGATTCCAGCATACATTATGATCGTGATTTGTGCTCTTTTGTTTGAAGTTAAGTGTTTTTTTCCATGAGGAGTAAATACATTCCTCGGCTGGCCTGTCCCTGATTGATCTCTGCTGACTCAGAAGAAAGACTGCATACCTGCCAAGCATCTAATAGACAATGCCTCGGGGCTTCTTTCTGTGCACGTACAGTACATGTGCAGACATCTTTGTGTGCACAACAATTTTTACAGTTTGAACCCAGTCCTTGGGGTAGCGACACAGACTCTCATTTACACTCTGCAGACTGTAATTTACCGCTGTCAGCAAGACAGAAACATTAATCTTAAAGAGATTCAGGTTATAAATAAGAGCTTATAAATCCTGATCCAAAACAGCTTCATTATACTTCTATTTAATGTGGAAAATAATAGATATAAATGTCAGATGCAATATACTTGTACAATGCTATACACTGTGGTAACTTCCTTTTGTATGCAGTGTAAATCTGGGTTGACTCAGACTGTGATTCCCTGTGTTATTCAGACAGCAATAAGATATGAAGCCGTAAAGTATGGTTCAGTTGTGTGAGCACTTTTAAATGATTATCCTAAGACAATACAGCCAGTGAACTCTGCGAACTGGCCTGCCTGTGCTGCAGGCTGTATTATGACTGGTTCAAGTCAGCGTCCTGCTCGTACATCTTTCTAAAATTATACACCACAATGGAGAAAAGCGGCCACTTCTAAACAATGTCAAAAATTCAGATTTAGATCCCCTCTTTATTTTTTTTTTCGTATCTTGTTATTGTGTTACACAGGGACTGAAAGACGAGTCACAGCGTTATGAAATCATGTGAGCAGGGCAATTATCCATCACAAAAGCCCCACAGGAAAAAAAAAAAACGAACCCACCGACTGGAGGAGACAACAGAGCCTTTTGTTTGCCCCATTGTCAGTGACACAGTGCCGAACTCCTCCTCATAATGGCTTGTTTCTCTAGTGAGCTGTCTGCCTTCATCAGGCGTACTTTGTTCTCGACAGCAAGTAAACTGAGTTTCTGAGATGCATAATGGGCAGCTTATGTATAAGCTCATTCAGGTTGAAATTGGCTGTCGTGACCCCCCAGATTTGAGTCACGGCCAGCGCGGCGTTAACTTATTCCTCCTCACACTTGCATGACACACAGTCATTTCTGTTATTGACATTTGCCCAGAGTGACGGCATCTTGTGACCGAGGGCATCATGTGACCTTGTAGTGGAGTTGTGTCATCAGCGCGATGTAATTATAACGCTGACTTCGCAGTTCAGTCGCTTGAACTCCCTCGACCTCGGCCCAGCAGCTATTGTAAAATCTCTCAGCTGTTGACAACTGACCACACAATGACAGGGTTTCCAGTGGCCGCAACGATACTGTACCGGCCCCAGAGTAGAGTTAGAGCAGCAGCAGGACCGTGGCGAGGTCCTCAGTCATGGTCAGCCGGTCTTTGGTATGAAGAAGCTGCAGCGAGTCTCAGTTTAGGGTCTCAGCGGCTGGACCTGTCCTCACCTTTAACTCAGCGTGGCATATGTAAACCAGACAGCGGGACTCGTGGAGGACCAGTATTGCTTTTCATAGAGTACCATAAAGTTTCACAGAGGTGGAGGAATAGCGGGAGAGTGGTGCGGATGCCAAGTAAGAAAGATATATATAAGTCCACCTCCATCTACTTAGCACACAAATTAAACCAAGTTGTCAGTGAACATTTAGAAATCATCGCTTGGGTCTCAGTGGGCCTCGCTGTTTGAGCTGCAATGTAGGTAGGCACTGTTTATACTGGACCGGGCCCTTGATTAAAATGAGGAATGGAGGAAAAAAAAAAAGAAATGGCCCAGTCTCTCAGTGGTCAGCCACAGCCTCCTCATCGCAGTCTCCACCAATGATCCGACTTTCCCCCCTTTTTTGTAATTTTATGAAATCACAACTCCACGAGCTATTTTTAATGTGTGTTTAGGTTGTGCGCGCGCCATTCGATATTAAACATTTCCCCTTATTACTTAAAGGCCGACTTTATTTTCCCTCAAAGCTGTGACTCCAAAAACAGCTGTCCAGACACCACAAGAAAGGGCCTTAAGTCACTGGATGATGTAGATACGACTGCTGGACTCCAAAAGAAAAATATCTACTTTTCATTAAGATTATACCGTACCGTACCTCACCAAACAATTCGCACAGAACATCAACATCCTCTTGGCGACGCCGCGTCGTAGATTAAGTTTCTGCACTTTCATGAGTTTTGGACCGTGTTGATGTGAAGCCCCCCCCGCCCTCCCCTCTACGACTCTTGCTTCAGTCTACGGGCCCCGGGTCACCGTCCCGCCTCAGCAGCGCTGTAAGAAGATATTTGCGTTCACACCAGCAGCGCAGCGGCCAACAGGAGCTGATTGCAAGTGGTGTTTGTTTCCAATGAAAGCACGTTAATTCAGGCACGGCCGCAGTGTAAACTACCTTGGCGTTTTACAGATGTCGCCTGTTAAAGTGAATCACTGTACCTGCCTGTTTGCCCCGTTGGGCCGTTCTGATGCCTCGCCAGAGAGAGTACACAACACGAGCCAAAAGGGCTATTAATAAGCCCTTCCTTTTCTAATACTGTCATACCTCCATGTGTGTAATGTCTGCTGCGGGCTAATTATGTCACATAATTTTTAGCTTTCGCAGAGAGACGAATACAGACAGCCTCAGTCTGAGTTAATTTTAACTCATCTTAGGTGTCATTATCCTCCAATATTTTTCCAGAAATACTCTGTTGCAAGAAATAATTTTCTGCGAAAACAGTCGCCACTGCTGCTGTGACACAGCGAGGAAAGCAGCAACACGACTTTACACATACACACACACACTCTGTGTTAATAGCATGTGTAATTTTAAAGCATGTTCCAACACATGATACCTCTATTATGTTTCTGTGAGAGCTTGTGATAACAAAGTGAGTCCATTTGAAGGTGTGTGGTCCTGAGTGGTAGAAGAGAGAAAGTGTCTGGCAGGGTGGGCCATCGACCACAGTCCTCAGGGCAGACCTTGGCCAGAGCTCAGGGTATGGCCAGGCTCTCGAGCTCCGCACACACACACACACACACAAGTACAGCGAGCGTAGTATACGGCCACCAGTGGAGAGCCAGTAATGAAT
Organism: Echiichthys vipera; assembly: GCF_963691815.1. NCBI lineage: Eukaryota > Metazoa > Chordata > Actinopteri > Perciformes > Trachinidae > Echiichthys > Echiichthys vipera. The sequence continues at coordinate 23,149,129 of NC_139844.1, forward strand.
GAAATATTATATTCCACATCATATTCCAGCCTTTAACATTATTACCTTCACATAAAAGATTTTTTTTTTACAACAAGGAGAACATATATTACAAAATTGTCTGTGCAGCAAAATGAAGACAAGCTGGCAGAAGTCTCCCCACTGCTTCTATACGTACACGGCATGATTAGATATGTTAAATCCATTAAAACGCTCCGTTTCATGACCTCCAGATAACCGGCTCCTCTAAAGATGTAATTCCTAAAATCCCTCCAATCAGGCCCGAATACATTCAATAAATACATTTTCAACCAAAGTGTTCATTTGCCAAATGTCCCCATAACATTATACTTGCTTTAATGTGCATGTTTCCTGGATTAGATCAGGGGTGAGTGGAGTTGAATGTTGAGACTTGCGTATAGACACGAGAAGAGGTTGCGGTCAAAGTTTCACTGATGGAAACGGTTTGTTGTGGTTTTCTCAAGGTGAGTGAACCGCTGACCCGGCTGAAAGCTGGGCGCTTAAAAACAACATTTGGCCGACTTTAACTAAAGTTTTGACGCCGTATCGGGGAGAGAACATCATCCATTCCTTGCCGTTTCAATCCTTACAGTTCGTAAGGAGAAACGTGAGACGACACCATCATCACGGTTCACATTTTCACCATCAAGGTTGTTTATCACGTGTCATGCCACCCAAGAAGTTATGCTTCCTGCCACATGAGCCGGGCTCCACATTCATACTTTATTTTTCATTTGGTATTTTAGATTCAATCATGATGTGCAAATTATATTCCCATCAGACTGCGCGTAATCTACCGTGGCTCAGCAGAGCTCACTGCGGCGCTGCACCCTCTCCTAAAGTTGAATGCTTCTGACAGCAAAGCATCCATTCACAATAACCTTTCAAATGTTTATATATCATTTGAAATATTATTCTTAAAGTATCAAGTACCAAATGCTTATGTACGGCCCGTCTAAGCTATTGCCTAGGTGATCCAAAACACATAGTCCGGCGGTTCTTGAGGAGGACTGTTGGTGAATGGTATATTTAGCATCAAGGTAAACTGCACGGGTGACATGATGGATTAAATCTGCGGGTGGAAATATGTACTGTGTATGTTCCGCGATATTCAGTGTGATTGGCCTTCCCTGAGGATTCTGTAACATGCGCTGCAGCTCGAGCGGCATGTTCTTGTTTTAGACAGCAAATATTTACAATGCACCAAGCCAAGGAAAATGTTGCCCTGCACAGAAATAAGGTCGGGGGCAAAGACATGGACGTGCTGTTGTGCCGTAGGATTTGGGGGGGATTGGGTATTTTTTTATTCACTACTTAAGTTGTAGTGAAATTTAAGGTCATTGAGATTTAACATAAATGAGAGCTCCATGATTAAATAATGAAACATGTTTAGTTTCAGAATTTTCAAACATTATTTACTCAATAACCCGGACACATGTTTAAATGATTCATATTTTTAGCTGAAGTGTCTTCATGTCACAGGGCTATGATGTACTGATATATAGCTGTAACAATAAGAAACTTCTTTCTAAACACTTTAAGATGAGTGTTACTAGATTACTGTGAGACTGGACTATATTTTCAGATACTTCAGGTGATCATGTGTTACTTTAGGAATGCTAAATTTATGTAAAGTTTACAAATGTTTTTCTATCCACAAACACAAAATTCATCACTCCTGGCTTTCAAATTGGCACTTAAATTTAAAAAAGCTGCTATTTAAACAAATAGATGATTTGTAAATATTCATTTATAATAATAAAAATTACCTTGTGTGTGCATTTCTCATGGATTGTCATTTGTAAATCTGCATTTGTGAACCTTCTTACAATTTCATAGTTTAGAAAAACATTATTTTCAAGTGATACATTGAAAAATAGCTGTTGATCCGTACACATGCCACACACACACACACACACACACACACACACACACACACACACACACACACACACACACACACACACACACACACACACACAAACACACACACACACACAGATGTGGTTATTACAGATAATTAGCAGATCGATCAAACTTGTCACATGTCACTCATCTGGTGATAGAGATGTGCTTTTCTACGCTGTGACAAGATTGTTTGGATAAAGCATCAAGTTCTTAAATTTTACTCACTTCGCAGCTAGCTATTTAGCTAGCTAGCTTGCTAATTCCTGCGTGCTTTCATGCTACAATGTCTACAGAAAATGAGCCCAACGCTGGCGGGGAGTCGGGGCGGTCCGGGATCAGACTCTTGGCCCGGGGTCTTCTAATGGCTGATTTGAGTTGCTACATCTGCAAACTAAAGGTCCTTCTGCAGCTGCAGTTCGCTGCCCCCCCCCGGCAAAGTAACTTGGTCCTCTAGCGGCAGGGAGTATGGCGGAGGGACACGTTGGGCACCAGCGCGCTGTTAGGCTCATTTACTGTAACGGCTGTAGCATGAAAGCAAGGTGGCACCTGTTTTCAGCCAAACATGTCACATACTGCCATGTTGTTGTTGGACCCTTTGCCGTCACAATGCCCTAGGTAGCCCTGCACGTCAGACACATGATGTCCCCCACGTCGCTGTTTTAACCATTGGAACATGTTGTTAACATTGTGAATTCAAAACAAAACTACGTGGTTAGGTTTAGGTGACAAAACTGCTTGGGGAGGGTTAGGAGCAGATGGGTGAAGTTAGAATACGTGCATGGGTTAGGTCAGAGTGTGACCAAAAGTGTCTCAAACTCGCGTCATTGGAAGAAGGAACGAATACACGTCTTGGTCGATCCACAAATGTATCGTTAACACTCCATACGCAGAACTGCAGATTTACTTATTACGTTTCATGAGAAGCTCATTTATAAATCATGATACATTTGTGGATTGTGGTTTGTGTGCTGACAAACAATTACGAGACACGTTCCTCTCTAGATGATACTGGCTGTTTTCATTATGTAACGGATCACCCTTCAACACTTTGAACAAATTATAATTTTTAAAAAAACATACATTTTATCACTCACCCTCTTCTGGTTTCTAGCCCTGCAACAAGTCCTGGGTCTGGTCTGTGAGATTTCTGATGCCACCCCAGAGTCAGATTATACTGTATATCATGCTCACAACAATAACGAAAGACATTTAAAACATATTCAACAGCGACATGAATAATCCACAAACCACAGTATGAACACTCTCCTCGAGGCTAATTCTTCGGTAGAAAGTAGTTCCAATAAAAACTGTTTATTGAGGAACTGTGTGAACTGCGTACCATCCATTGTAATGGGGACATTGTTTCTAGAAAGATGTTTATTTTCAATAAGTGTCGATGCTCTGAGCAGCTCTTGTTCAAATGTCAGGGAGGGATTTCTGGAAACCTGTGGCACATTTGACATTTCATTTTTTAATTGAATTGGACCAACCCTTTTAGATACGGACTATTATTAAATCGCCATGTTCTCCTCTTTGTTGCTTATTCATACTTGCCCACTGGCACGATGACTGATTCACTTTAGAGCCTGACGTGAACTTCAAGCTTCATACCACACGTTCCTCTGTTTTTGTACCGACACTGATTTTTGTTTTTGATCTGTTAAAACAAACACCTACAATCGCTGATCAAAGACGAGCCGCGAAGGTGTGTACTGCATTTACGTGCGTGGGAATTTTTGTGTGTGTGTGTGATGATCACCGCTGATTGTAATGTACCGCACACTACATATTGGCAGGCCATTCTTGCAGGGTGTCTCTATTAAAGTGTGTGTGTGTGTGTGTGTGTGTGTGTGTGTGTGTGTGTGTGTGTGTGTGTGTGTGTGTGTGTGTGTGTGTGTGTGTGTGTGTGTGTGTGTGTGTGTGTGTGTGTGTGTGTGTGTGTGTGTGTGTGTGTGTGTGTGTGTGACAGGTGGCCATGATTTATGGCCTTTTACGGGAATCGCCCCCTTCCGTCGCTATGACAGATGATTTAAGATCAGTACAGGTTTGCATGCATACATGCACACAGTCAATGACACAATAACGTGACTACTGTCCGTGTAGACATAAAGAGTGTGAGACTGGAGAAGAAAAGCCATGAAGAACGCAACACATTCATTCAGGCTGCAAAAGTGACACTGAAGCAGCTCTCTCGCACACTCACACACTGTAAATAAGCAGTTTCACACCACCTCCGCTTTCTCTTCACACACACATTCACCCAGCCTTTCTGTCTCTCTCTTTCCCGATACTCTCTGCTGCACATGCAAACACAAACACACACACACACACACATGCATACACACCCAGTCTCACACCGCGAGCCAGCCAGCCATTCGCTCCTCACTCACACCCTCAAATCTTACCAGGCACAGCTCTCCCTGCTCAGAGGCAGACAGGAGCAGCACAGCAGCCTGTTAAAGGAGTTGAGGGAAGGAGCAGCAGAGAGACATAGAAAGAGAGAGGGAGGGGGATGAAAGAGTGAAGGGAGAGCAGAGAGCAGAGAGAACGCTGTTCCCCATATGCTGAGGAGGCATGGGCGGTTGAACAAGCTGCCCCCACTGAAGCCTCCCTGACTCATGGGAGCGTCAGACCCCGATCCCCCAGAGAGCCTGGAAACGCTGCCGAACCACGCGTAAGAGAGAAGGAGGGGAGCCAGGGAGGAGAGAAAAAAGTCCGAGAAGAGGAGAGGGAAGAAAGCCACAACGGTAGGCTGTCCCACTCCACTGCTGTGCCGTGATGACGTCAGAGGGCATGTGACCCAGGCTCTCCAGTGACGGCATATGGAGGGCAGGAAAGAGACGAGTTTTAAAGCTGGTGCCTTTTGGGTTGTGTGAGGGCTCTGCTCGCCTCCCAAACAACCACAGAACCACAGACGTGCGGCTCGGGGTTGGTGTTTGAGGGCGACCTGGAGTGTAAATGGTTAATCGTCGCGGGCCAGCACCAGTCACAGGGACGGCGCTAAGCGAGTAAGTACGTTCCAACCACACTCGCCAAGCAAGCAAGTCCGACACCATCTGATCTATCCGCAAAGGCGATATTTGCCTCTGCAATTTTTTTGCTCTATAAAACCAGACCTGGTCGTTACTTGTGGTCATCCAAATAGTTGATACGTAAAAGCATGTCTTGTGGATGGCTTTTCCATTTTTTTTTCTTCATGACACGCTGCGTACTCTTGGTTTAGGACGTGTCAGGGGTCACGGAAACCACAGAGGAACAAAAGTGGGGCTTGCTGCAACCAGAGGCAGCTATGGCATCTAACAGCCTGTTCAGCACAGTGACACCATGTCAACAAAACTTCTTCTGGGGTGAGTACCGCTTCGCTGGTTGCTGTTGTGTCTGGAGATGGGTTGTAGAGGTTTGGGTCATGGGGAGGACTCGGGGTCAGATGTTGAGGTTTGGACAGAGGAATTAAGGGTTTTGGGTAAAGGGGGTAAAGATCTTGGATGTGATTGAAGGATTTTGGTCAAGACGAGTAGAGGGGGGGATCAGCTGAGGTCATTGAGGACCTCGCTATCAAGGTCCAAGCACTTGCGGTGGAAGAAAGACCCAACTATCATCAAGACATTTTGTGGTTCGCAAATACAAAAAAAAAAAAACCCGACAACCCCGAAAACCTCTGCGCATTTACAGATTCCAGTATTTACTCTACGTGATGTTTATAAATATTTCTGGAAGAGGAAGATGACATGTTTGTGCAACATACCCTTAGATTTACAAAGCTACGCCGTCGCGGAACCCAAAAACAAAAGCATGGCTGATATTTTTGACAAACGTAAACAGACGCTGCACCAGAGCGTTTACAGTGGAGCATTGGAACAAGATGTGGGGATTACTGGACTGTGTGTGCTGGGTGTCTCTGTTGTGTGTAGGGAAGAAGTATCGATTAGTTTGCCAAGAAAGGTCTGTAATCGCTTCCTGAAACTGTTCAGTGGTGCTGCTGTCATTAATTAATCAGTGTCGATTTCTGCCGGCTAGAGGGAGCGTTTCATCGACACAAAGCTGCTCCACGTCGACTTCCATTACATGAATTTATCATTTAAATGTTGGAATAATTAATTTGAACTCGAACCTATCAACTTCCTCTCACTTATCGCTTCTCCTCAAATTACTAAAGAAAGACATTATATGTGTATTTGTGTTAGAAGAACCCCTGATTCGTACTTTATTCCCGGTAAAATATTTAAAATGCACATTTCAGTTCTGATTTTTCTTCATATTCATCTTTATTTTGTTTGTCCAGTCATTGATTCAAGATCCTACTTGGATCCCAAATTGGATCGATAGGAAATCAAACCGCAAAAATTAAAGACCTGCGAAACAGAAGCGGTGTCAACTCTGTGTTTTTCAATTACCTGCGGAGGCCAACTTGCATGCTGCAGTCTGCGGCCTCTGCTTTGGGTTTGCTGTATTCTGTTGTGACAGCTTCTCTACACAATCTAATTTAATCAGCAAAATAAATGATGTTTTAGGTTTACCAGATGAATTTTCAAATTTAAACAAACATTTCCATTCCCTCGCGACACAAGGAATAGACAGTTTAATAGCCCCCACCCACCAAACCCCGAGTTCCCCGCTCCGGTCCATAGCCTCCGCTCCTCTGTCCAAATCAAATGTTTAAAAGATGTTTTTAAGAAGTCGCTCCGTGGTCAGACACAGCTGTTCTGGGCTGCCGCTCCGCACAGAAGCAGGGTGACTCCTAATACTCTCTGAAAGCCGGGGAGAGAGTGAGCGTCTTCTACCAATCACCACCACCTATTACCATGTTAACCCCTGACCTCACGGTGCGTCTCTGGGGTCGCAGCGCGGGAGAACGAGGGGAGAGGAGCAGCGCTGCAGGAAATTGAAAGCATGCTGCAGCGGAGGGTGAGAGGAGCAGATGTGTACAGATGTTCAGGTGGAGAGAGACAGAGGAAAGATAATCACTGTTCAATTCCCCCGTATAAAGCATTGCTGATTGATACGGCGGGGCGGCCCATTGATGTTGCCCCTGTTTATGAACATCTGGGTAGTAAATCTGTCAGTGCAACCACAAAAAGCCCCCTCGACGGCGCAGTGTGATTTTGCGAGACCACCGGGCGCTTTCTGTTGTATTTATGATTTAAAATAAATAAAGGTGGCGTTCAGTAGTGTATCAGAAGTGGTTCAAAATTAGGATTGGCGCCGTAAACATTTTTGTTTTGGTTTGGACGAAAGAAAAAAACTATCAGAGTTTGAATGAAGTGGAGTTTGATTTTGAGCATTCATTAAACTGAACCTGGGTGAAACGTCGTCTATGATTCACGACGCAGAGTTTAGATTTTTAATACACATATTTATTTCTGTTGATCTTGATGTTGAGGTACAAGGATTAATTGTCTTTTCCCCCATAACTTGAATTCACTCGGTGGTCAAACACATGACATAATGAGCCGGCTCTCTGTTGATTTTATATATTTTCTCCCAGTTCCCCTGCTCCCATGTTTCTCCTGGATCATTCTGTCCGGCGTCAGCCACTTTAATGAGCGCACAAGTTACAAAATATGTTTTGTTAGTTAGAAAAGCCACATTACTCCATCCCGTCCGTAGATCTGCATTTAGGGACAGTTTTAATTTAGGACTGAGTGAACGTTCCCAGCGATAAATTGAGCCGACTTGAGGGAGTGGGCAAATATTCCAAATTGAGAAAAAAAGAGGGCTCATTAAAATTTGCCTTGGCATTTACATCAAGCAAGTTTAATTTAATTGCCTCAAATACATTTTTTATAACTCCTCAGACTGGCAGATGAGACGAGGAGGGCAGAATAATCTTCAACATGTGTGGCACCCACTCAACCACCGTGCCTCTCTGGGGAACATTTAAGTGCCTATTTTCTCTATTACAAACTTAATTACATATAGACAATTAAGTCATGGGAGCAATTATCGTTCGGTAAGGTTGTGCAGTCGCATTAGAGGGGAAAAAAGTGCTTACACAGACGGACCCGAATCAACACGATCAAAAGAAAAAGCGGGCCGATGTGGGTAAATATCAAACTCCGGGCGGAAAACTTTCCCCGAAGAAAATCTCCGATAATTTGCAGGGAAACCGTATATGTATTTGAGAAAGGCAGCTTCTGTTGCATAAGTGTTGCCTTAGATCTAACCACAGGCCTGCTTCTTGGAGACATCTTAAAAGTGAACCAGACGTCCCCCCACCCACTCCCCCCCCCACCAGCCAGGGAGAGACGTGAAGCCCACTCATCAATAGGTAATTTGAAAGAGCCAGGGGGAAAAATCTGAGCGCTTCACTGGCTGCTACTGTGCAAAGAAGACTCTTCCCTTAACTCCAGGCTCAAAGGAACTCTATTTAGCAATGCTTAATTGTACCTTTGAGGCAAACATGTTATTTAATCCCGGCAGGGTCATATTGATGGAGTAAAATGGTGCTGTGTGTGTTTGCTTGCTGCACCAGCTATTAGGACTTATTAGTGCTAGAGGTCCACATTAGTCTACATAATTCCTCCGGGTAATCAAGAGGGGTGCAGAGTGTTAATGTGATCAGTGTTTAATCAAAGATAGATTAATTGGTCTGTGTTTTCACTCATATATGAACCAGCAGTGAATGGTGGGTTGAGTACGGCCCTAAATAGGCTGCAGGCACTTATTAAGGTCTAAACGAGAGTGTCGTGGAAACACTGTGACCCTGATTTGAATAGCCTGGAATAGGTATTTCCCCCTCTGTTGATGTTGAAGTTGAGGGAAAAAGTTGCCTTTCTCCTCAACTTTGTTTTTCTTTTCACTCGTAACAGTGCCGGCGTGGTCATAGAGCACAGTTCAAACCATTATATCTGAAACATTATATCTCAAATCAATGGAAATGAATGTCACCTTTTCCCAGAGAAACAGAAAAAAAGCCCGACCGTGAGTCACTTTTTTTTTTCTGTAGTGTGCACCGCCGCACTTTGTTGTCTCACCCAGAACAACTCTGAACTGCACAGGCATGTACAGTATCTGCCTCTCCTCCCTCCAAACGAAGCAGGGAGATTATTGAAACATGGAAGAAAGGGAGTCCGACCACATTCACTCCTGTAATACGGAGACTGCAACAACAAACGGAGAGTTCAGTGTAAATACTCACAAGGCACTGTGTATTATCCCTCCTTTTATCCCCAGATTCAGTAGCTGGGGGGGTAATTACATTATTGTGATAAGGAAATCTGGCAATTGACTGTGCTTACTGTAGGTTTCTGCCTCTTTAAAGTGTTGATAATGGACTCATAACCGATTTTCCCGATGGAGCGATAAAGCCTGTTTGTTAAACGCTGCTTTTTTTCCTCATCAATCAATGCAATTGTTTAATATCGCGGCTGTGTTTGCTCTAGCTACATGCCAAATTGGTGTGTGTGTGTTTTGGACGCAAAGCTATGATTTTTGAGCACACCATAATTACCAGTTCAATGCCATTGAGTTAGCCACTGAGGCATTTAATGCAGCGCTGTGCTATTTTCACGCTTAACAAGATCACGCAGCCCTTCATCCATTTCAATTGCATCATGCTGGGCGAATTACCGTTATCCGATATAAGCCCTCAGAGAGGAAGTAACTACCTAACACTTTGAAAATTGGTCTATCTTGGAACCGCTTCACCCTAATGAAACAGAACACCAGTATTATAACCCCGATTCATACACCTCTTTCACTTAGCTCTCCCTGTTTCACGTCCTCTCTTTTCTCTCTTCCGTGTTTGATTTGAGTTATTTAAGTCAGGAGATGGCTTTAAGCAGAGCTGATACAGCAAACCACAGGAAACCTGAACGCCATTGTTCAGAGTCCCCCCCCCCCCCCCCCCCCCCCCCCCCTCGCTTTCCCTGCGAAACGGCCGAGGCGGCTTCGCTTCCACGCTCCGTGTTTCTGTAAGGGGGAAATATGGAGTGTCGAGCCTCCTGGATGTTTGGGTTCAGCCTGTAACGATGTGAGTGAGAGTGTGGCCGCAGCACCTACACAAGGCCGTACCTGTTCTGCCCCACGCTGGAGAAAAGGGCAGGTTTTTCCCCTTGTTGGTTTAATCTTAAAGGAATGCGGTATCCCCTCTGACTCAGGCCAAACTCCCAAATATATAAACCTACTTACCAGCGGGTCATGAAAAGAGCAGCACGGGTTGGACGTGTTAGCCATATTTTTGAAGCCATTCTGATTATTTATGTCAGGTAACACACACTGTAAATTGTAAAGTGTAAACATAGACGGGTAGGATTCTGTTCGGTTTTCAAGGAGAAGGTGAAACGAGATGAGTAGAGGACAGAGCATCAAAGAGTTACAGCGAGCACTGACTGTGATCAATAGCTTGGCAGCAGATCAGTGGGGCCGGGGATAAGCGCACCTTGTTACAGCGTGTCTTCAGACGCCGGTATCAGCTCTCACTTTCTCACAAGTCATCGTTTGTCACTCGGCACACATTTAAAAAACACTTGTGGAGACGTTTTCTCATTTTTAAATGGGAGTTTGGTTTGTTGCAATGTTGCGGGATAATGACAGTGGAGGTTGTAGCTACTACTGTGCAAGCATATACTGTGAGTGTATAGATGTGCAGTGTGTGCTGAAGGTGTCTGTGACAGGAAGACATGTCTGCTTGATTAATGCTCTCACTCAAACTGGCACCTGGAACCAATCCCCTCTCCTGCCGCCCCCGTCCCATGTGTGTGTGTGTGTGTGTGTGTTGTGTGTGTGTGTGTGTGTTCCATACACTGTGCCTTCAGAAGGGGCTGAGGGTGGGTGTTGAGCAGGAGGCACAGATGGGACCGGGGGGGAACTCGGAGCGGAAGAAAAGAAAGGTACTTGCAGGGGAGGGAACAATAGGTGGACGTGCAGTGCAGGGTGTGGGGTGTCATTAATAACACACAGGCCCCATCTCCTAATTTGCTCAAATTACCTGCCCACACAGTGGGCCCCCTGCCAGCGCCGAGGTGTGAACACAACAGATCAAATACACCTGAAAATCAGAGTGCCCACCCACACGACAACGCCCACGCAAGCCTTTTATGGTGCTCTGACAACTCTGAAGGCCTCTGTGTGTGTGTCTGTGTGTGTGTGTGTCTGTGTGTGTGTGTGTGTGTGTGTGTGTGTGTGTGTGTGTGTGTGTGTGTGTGTCTGTGTGTGTGTGTGTGTGTGTGTGTGTGTGTGTGTGTGAATGGAGGAGAGAGGTTCCATGGTTATTCTTTCATGTGAGAGTGAGAGATACAGAGTGAGAAAATTAGAGAGTGAGAAAGAAACATTAAAAGGAGGAAAAAGAGTAAGTGAGACATAGATATGCTACAAAGGGAAGGATCGGTTTGCACTCGTGAGGAGTACAGTAGGAGCAACACAAGACTCTTTCAAACCACCTCCCATATGGCACTGGGGGGGCGGGAGGGGGGCCTTTACCATCATCTACCCTCCTCTTCTTCTCTTTCCTTCCTCTCTCTCCTTCCCCTTATGTCCACCCTCCCTCCTTCCCCTCCCACCCACGCTTTTTCAGGAGAAGGGGCGATGACAAATGTGACGGGGCGGCGATGCTTTGGTCACCGCAATAATCAGAGCAGAGTCACCGGCAGCGTACCACCTGTGGCACCCACACACACACACACACACACACACACACACACGCAAGGAAACATAATCAAATGTGTACACAGACACTGAAATGAAATATGCCCCAGAGACACAAAAGGGGCCAGGAGAGTGTGTGTAGGTGTGTTAAGTGGGATGCCAGTCTTTGAACTTTGAACAGTGTGTGTGTGTGTGTGTGTGTGTAGCTGATATTGACAAGTCTCGTGGGAGAAGAGGGAAGCTAGACGTGGTAGCTCCCATTTGTAAAGTGGCCTCCAGAGAGAGAGAGAGAGAGGGTTAGAAAGAAAGAAAGAAAGAAAGGGAGGAAGCCAGCATGCAAACAAGCATGCAGATGATTAAGATTAAGACCTGAGACATTACGAGGTTATGCGGTAACACTTTACTTCGCCTTTATAAGCTTCCATAAACACTTAACTAGATAAATAGTTTATAACACACTATAGTGGAGTCGTAAGCAGATATTGGGACATTTTAAGTGAACAATTATAACAACTCCCGTGAAGCGTCCATAAGCTATCTGCTCCGTCACCAGATTCCTCCTGGGGCTTTCACCCACATCTCACGGCCTTCATCAGTGGGCAGAGTTGGCTCAGTTGTCATGGAGAGAGAGGGAGAGGTATTTCATAATAAATACATACTTCATTAATAAATCTAATTGGATCCAGGCGGAGTTCAAGCACCTGACACAATTCGGGAACCTAAGGCTGCCCAAACCAGAGTGAACAGGCTGAATAACGACTTCATTAATAAAGATATAAACAAATTCTTAGATTTGTTTTTATATAAGATATATTTTAGATGATTACGTGTGTTATAATGAACTGAATGCATCAAAGGAGGAGTTATAGTTGTTGAGAGGACGTTAAAAGACACTTAAAAATGTCCTCGTGTCAGTTTAATACTACATCACAGTGTTATAAATTGTGTTATTTAGAGTAAGTAGCTAATAGGGAGTTAAATAAAGTGTTAACTGTTAGGTTTTCTTGTCTCACTAATTATCAGAAGTCTGCATGACTCTTGCTGTGAAAAAGAAAAGTTTTAAATCATTTCTGCTTGTACAGCAATGTTACAAAACTGCTAAATCCCCAACTACGTCGCATTTCAGGTCGTTTCAAAGTGATCTGCTGTGACTGAGGTTCACGTCTTTACAGAACTTGTAGCTGACGGTGTGCTTTATGCTGATCCCAGAGCTGTTCCCGTTTACACGTATTCAATCCAATCACAGCGCTCCGACAAGCAGCTCCGTGTCATCAAAGTCTGTATACATACACATGGTCTGATCCTCACTGGGGCAGGCTTTCAGTCTGGAGCTGAATCCTGTCACTCACCCAGACAGCTGCCCCCTTACAGTCGTCTGTAGTTCATTCGGTTGTCGCAGTTAAAAGTTTTCCGTCAACTGTTGCGCTGCTCATTCTATTTTCTGTCTTCCCCCAAAGGAAATAGGTCTCTCTCTCTCTCTCTCTCCCTTTTCTCTCTTTCTCCTTTTTGGACGGAGACCAATAACAGGCGTTTTCCACTTCACTTCTCCTGATGCTGAATGAGCAAAGGAGGATCCCAGAGGAGCAGGAATATTTTATTAGAGTGATATTTTGAAAGATCTTCTCCTCCTCTGTCTTTCTTCCTCTCTCTCGTGATGGAATTTTAGGATGCTGCAACTATTCTGTGTGTGTGTGCGTGTGTGTGTTTGCGTGTGCATGTGTGTGTGTGTGAGAAAGAAAACAACTCACGCAGAGCGAAGACAATTCAAAGTAACAGCTAAATGACAGGCTTGCAGCTCCGGTCTTTTGAATCGCATTGTTTTCTTTTTTATTCCTGCTCGGGAGGAGGGTTGTGGAAAAAAACAAAAATCCCAATTGGGACAGAGAGCGCGCAGTTGAGTCTCTGGAGAATTACTCTGGGTACAAACAAAAATAGCAGTGATTCTTTTTGCTGACAAACACTTTTTTTAATGTGAGGGTGTTTTTTGTGAAGTTGAGCTCTTCTTGTTTTCTTATTCATGACAAAGAACGGGCGGCGTGTGTGTATTGAAGCTTTGATTTACTGTCGCTTAAAGGTGTAGGAGGAAAAAGAGGGAAGTCGGAGTTACTTAGCCTAATTGGAAGCAGTGGTTCCTTAAAAAAAAAAGTACATTAGAGAATGTTACTTTAAGGAAATGTATAGTCCAAATGGTCTTTATAATGCCCGCAGACACATTTATCTTGACCTATTCTACCAAATGTCACTTTCACATGAATACTACATTACACACATGATTACACCTACACACAGCCAGACAGATACACACACCCTTTTCCTGCAAGACCCTGCAGATGCAGCAGAAACAGTGGAGTTGGTCTCTCTGGTAAACAAACAGTGAGAGGCTGCTGGGAGTCTTCACTGGGCCTCCAAATTATAGTCCGGTTAACCAACGTCCCAGAGCCGGCCCCTTTACTGCTACACGCATACTGTACGTACACACCCCACATCACATGCGTATGCGCACATAAGCACATGAGCTGTACACATTAAAGGCACCGTAGAGACACACTTTAAAAGCACATATACAATCAGGTCCTAATGGGACCTTGTCTGTACTGCAGTTGAGCCAAGAGTAAAAGATTTTATAGACATAAGAGAGACTGAGAGGGAAGCAGGCCCTAAGGCCCTATCATAAATATTACCCAATCATCAGGCTCACAGTGTGAGGCAATTACTAATGAAAAACAATCCCGTGCAAGGTAAACACAGGGTTGATGTTTACGGTCTTTAACCCTGTATACATGTATTATGATTTGAAGGTTCTCTTTACTGGTAGAAGCTGCTTTTGTTGGACTGAAATGTGTTCACAGGGCTATGTGATCACGCTTCGGGGTTTGTAAAGTGTTAAATATTTGCCCCTCTTGCAGGAAAGTTGCTAAAGGATCACTAGTTTGTGTAAGACTTTTCTCAGTGCGAGGAGGTTGGATTTTAATTTCCCCCTGGGATTGTTGAAGTATTTCTGATTCTGATTCTGATTGTTTAGAGCTCATTGAATTATCTATAAATGAGTTCTGCAACTACTGGGGACAGTTTTCAGTCTCTCGAGGACACAAGAGCTTATCGGAGTGATCTATGACGCCATAAAATCCGGTAAAAGCATTTCGTTTAAAGTGATCAGCTCTCGCAAAATGATTCGCCCATAAATCGTGCGCTTCCAGAGTGACAGCATATTCCATGCGGAAGATTTAATTGTCAGCCCAAGACCACATCCCAGCAACCCTATTGCCAAAGAGGGATTTTTATATGTGCGTGACATTCAAAGTCTCTGCTATAATGCAACACCACAGAATAGATTGTGTTTGAAGGACAGCATTTCACAACGTAATTGATGTTCCCTGTGGGACCCTACAGTCGCTGAGTCGCCCTGCTCAGGACTCGATTGAGGCGCTATAAAGCTGGCGTCATCCGAGTCTCAGCTAGGAGCAGAGCAGACACGGCAAGAAAAGGCTCCGTCCTGGAACAACCAGCAACTTCTGTTGTTGAGTGTGGAAAATACAGGGTCATAGGTCACATAATCACACAATAGTCATTTATCTTCTGTGACTTATGTGATGTTTTCTTTCTTTGAACCCACTTTTCCAAAGATGACTGGAATTGATTTTGTCTGAGGACATCTCAGGCTGCGAGCGTCGAAAGTGAACTCCATTCACCCTTCGTTTTCTCCCCCTCTACACCCCCGCCTTGTTGTGAGTCATTTCTGACCAGTAGCTTAATAGGCTCAGTGTAATTACAGGCTGGGGTTTTTCGGCAAAGACCCATCGCTGAGTGTGCTGCATCAGCGATGACACTCTCAACTTAATCTGTTAACTCGTTCGGCACGCAGAGCATCAGATGCTATATGTGAGGCCTCTCGACATCTTTCGCAAGCCAAAGCTTCCCGGGGCCATTTTGACTTCTAAATGGTTTTTGGATCCCAGTCTAGTATGTATGGCTCCAGGTTTGCGGAGTGTATGCTCAGGGTTTTTGGAGCGTCTCCGAGCTGGACCGTGTTCAGGAAGAGATCGGGAAAAAAAAGGAGAGCAAGATCCAAACCCTCGGAAGTTGAGTGCTGGTGGCTGCATGCGGTGCCTGCCCAGTACAGTTTTTTCATTTCCTGTTTATCTGATTGGCCGGTGGCTCAGTGCTGGACGTGCTGACTGACAGTTTTGACATTGATTACCCCCCAGAAATGAAGTAGCAAAGCCAGGACTTCCTTTTTAGCTTTTCAATGTCGGCTCACTGAGTGACCGTAACAGTCATGGTACCCGGTCTGTGGGAATGGCCAAGCAAAACAGATAGTATATTCAACACGTTTGAGAAGAAAAAAAATGCATATGGTATATTTTAAGGCGTGGGTTTACACCGTCTATGTTTATGTCTGTGTGCAATTGAGCATCCATGACAGACTTTTTTCCCCCTTTATTTGGCCCTCTTCTACAGCTCCTTATATCGATTTGGACCCGGTGCACCTGGACATTCCTCCACCCTGCCTCCATTCATATACATCCTTACCTCCTGCCTCCTTCCTCTGCCTCCCTCCCTCGCCTCCAGCCGCTGTCCGTCCTGTCCTGCCTTCCTCCGGTCAGAAACAGGAGCAGTGGAAACGGGCGAGTGATAGCTGATAGCCCCCCTGCGAGTGCTAGTCTGGGCCACTGCGTGTTTGCCTCTCGCCGCGTAGTCACTCTATCTATCTCGCCTGTGCCTCCTCGCCTCACATAAATCATCCTCAGTCGCACTACACGGACAGGGGAGAACAGAGAGAAATCTCCCCCTATAAATCTGGTATTAGTTTTACCTCGCATAATGAACACAGGGCTAAACGGTCTTGGATACATGAGAACAGCATGTCTTGCAGATGTACTATAAATATTTTGATACTAGCCGGCTAGTTTGCAGAGGGGAAGTAGACCAGTGAAATACACAGAGGAAGGGAAAAGTGTAAAGTGGAATGTTGGCCTAGCCCGAGTGTCTGTATTGTCTTTAGCACCTACAGAGGGTCTCGGTCCAAGAAAAACGCTCTTTACAGGGTTCCTGTTCCCAGCCGTGGTCCGGTACCACTCCTGGATACGCTACGTTTCCTTCGCACCAATCCTTCAAACTGGTCTCCGAGGAGGGGGAGGAAGGGGGGGGTCATTGTTTGATTAATAGCGCGATCATACCTGATTGAGTGATAGATGCTTTGAAGGGGAAACCAGCGCGCCTCAGGGACACTCTGGGACTGAGTCTGGGAAAGGCCGCTCGAGGGAGGGTTTGATTGGTAGAAGTGCTGAATTAAAGTGAAGGACTAATAATAGCAGAGCTAATGACACAATGGCTGTATAGAGCGGGTCTGCCAAATGTGCGCGATCACTGTACAGATATTTTGTTGCAGCTATGTAAAGACGAACTGTAACGCACACACTCTCATACAAAAGTGGAAAAACTGAAACTTGGCATATGTCTGGCCTCAGCCCCGGGCACTGTCACACTACCCCATCAAAGAGCCATACACCCACCCACACACACAGAAAAACCCTACAAATACACTCTTACACATGCACAGTTGTAGCGCTGTGACAGCAGGTGGTGTGTGACACGTCAACATCTGAGGGTTCCCTGGCAGGCTGAGAAAGAGTTCTCGGCTCAGTCGCTCAGATCTCTCATTGGGACTCTTTAATGGCAGCCTTCGTCACATATTACAGCTTTATTTTCTCCTCTCCATCTCCCTGCCCACAGAAGTTCCTTTTTTGTTCCTATTTTTAAGTACAAGTGATCTCAATTAGGGACCTCCATGAAGGCGGTAGGCGGCAGACAGTCAGAGCAATAAGAGCAGAGAGGAAATTGTCTTTATACCCCCACTCCCTCCCTCCCTCCCTCCCTCCCTCCTCTACCCTCCTGCCTGCCACAAGCAGTGAGCAGCCGCCCCCTCCGCGTCTCCATCTCTTTCCATGCTGCTCTCTGCCATTTCAAGAACAGAGTGAAATATCAGACAAACTCTTTCTGTATTTCTCACTGAGGAATAAATACATTAAACTCCCCAGGCACTGGGCTCTCCAGCCACCTCAAAGTCTAATACAAAACTTGGATTACATCCCGTGAAAAATGGTCGCTCGGGAACATGCAAACACACACACCGCAGAACGTGCCGTCTTCGTCCTAACAGTTCACGGTGATGTCACGGGCTCGGTGACAAACAGTCATTAAGGGCTTTGCTGTGATCTGGGATCAGTGCGTGGATGTGAGTCGGTGAGGTTGTGTCAATGAGGTCACGAGGAGTAAAGTTTCTGCTCGTAGTCATCCTCCACTGATGGATAGCTGGTTCGCTAATTGACTGCCTGGTTGGCAGGCTACGAGCCCAAGGCTAACTAAGTGAGCGGCAGGCTAGTTTAGCGGTTGCATTTCTGCTCTGCCTGTTGGGTTTGGTTGATTGTCTGGTAGACTGGATCTTTGGCTGCTCTGCTGCCTAGCCTGGTGGGCTCCCTGATTGGTTAGCTGGCAGAGCGATTGGCTGGTGGCCTGCCAAACATGGAAACATCCCGTTAGAGCTGAGAAGGCCTGGGCCTCGTCACAGGCCTCCTCTAGAAAGCTATAATTAAGTGTCTTGAAAAATGCACCACTGTGAAATGGAGTCTTTATCCTGAGTCTTAAGTGGCTGTACTTTTCCTCTTGAATGATGAGAGCATGTGAAAAGGAGAAGGAGAGAGGAAGAGTGTTGCTCTCTTGTGTTTTTGACATATCGTCAAATATATTATCTGCAAATATAGAAGCGCAGGCATGTGCATGAACCCATAAAGCCGGGTGTGTCCTCCGTCCTGAAACTGTTGGACGGTTGGTTGGTTTTTCTAAACTGATGGACTCCTGATTCGATTTTCGATTTGATTCAATTCAATAATAATTTGTGTAAGCATATCTCAGTTACAAAAACAATTTTGCTTGGATATGAAAGAGACGCTCAGAGAACTAATGCTGTAGTGTTGTCCAAGGAACACACTCAAGTGACTAAAGACTCTACAGTGAGAGTCAGTGAGTATCGGGGGCCATTTTCATTCAGATGTCTTGGTGGCAGAGGTCAAGGGAGCCCCATCAGAATTTAGCCAAATTGGATTGTTATTTAGCCTCCTTCCTGACAAGCTAGCATGGTATCAATCCATCCTTAAATCTTTTAGGTTCATGTGACAGATTGATTTTGGATTTTATGAATCAACATCTGATCAAATCAGATGAATCGAGCTTTGTTTGCCGTGTCATCTTTCCTAATGAAGTGTTGATGGTGTGGATAGATGGGCCTCGAAGTGTGTGTTCACAGTATTCTCTCAACATGTATTCAACGCCGTGACTGTGACGATTAAGTTTAAGCAGCAGAAGAAGAGTGCAGAAAAAAGGTCACGGTTTGGCTTAGTACTTCCGGGACAGGAACACCAGTCCGGCGGATGAAAGTCCTGTGTTTTGGGACCCGTCCCTATGTGGTTTTTTGCGCTGTTATACTACGTCACCTGATTTGCTTCTTTGCTGCAGACCTGAAATAAATACATGGATTACACACGAATTACAGTGCATTACTTTTCATAGTTATATACAAACAGTGAATGAGAACAGCCTGGTTACAAGTTGTGATCGGGACACTGTCACCGTTTGAGTGTGTGTGTGTGTCTGTGTGCATGTGTGCGTGTGTGTGTGTGTGTGTGAGACAATGAGTATTTTGCCAGGTGTCATTCTGCGTGAAGATTTCGTCGCCGCAATAGCGCCCCGATCGTGTAGTTGAGATCGAAATGAAGGTCGAGTTCAGAGACGGGCGTGGTCCGGTGGTCGAGGCTGATGTGATCCATTCACAATCTCACAGTCTCTCTGTTTGTGTCTCTGCTGATGTCAAACAGCAAGAGAGATGTAAAGATGTTGACAGATGCACAGATGTTAAAAAGACAAGGGAAGCGAGAGAGTCTGCATTGTTAGTTCGCTGACAACATTAAAGACAGCGTGCATGCGTGCGTGCGTACATATCAGCGGTTCACACACTCTTTGTCATTCCAAGTGGGAACGAGGACAGGATCTTTTATTACACGCTTGATATCTCAACAGTAAAATTAGCCGGAGAGTGTCAGCTGAGTTTGATTTTTATTGAAAACAAATAATTGAAACTGAGCGGCAGAAATACAATATTACCATAAATCATAAAACGCACATCCTGCCCAATGTGGTATACTGTGGTTCTTCGCTGTTAGTGACTTCTCCTACTGTGCAATGACTTCAAGCCAGTGTAACACAGTAGATGAATAATACCAGAGCTGAGAGAGACGATCCAGCTGTGCACCAGGCGAGCAGCAGCCGCAGCGAATGAACAGATTTATGCTAGATTCATTACTACATGATATTAAGTTTGTTAACACTGAGCAGGATGGGTCACACATCCTTAAAGTCCAACACTGCCTGAAAGTTACAGCATTCGCATTTAATCCAAAGTGGACTTTTGGCTGGGTTAAATCCAGGACACTGAAACGGGGAAGTGGTGCTTTTTTTTTTTGATTGAACAGAGTATTCTGGCACATTACCGCCTTCTCTGATATCTCCTTCACATCTCTGGGACTTCAAACGACAAATTTCAAACCCAGAAGCCTACCTACCTCTGAATGACAGAAAGCCAGACCTTAGTGTATGAACGCGGGCCGTATCCTGTGGAGAGCTGGAAGACAGATGCTGGACGTACAGCGGAGAGGCAAAGCGGAGTCAGATGGGACAAACACCCTTTGATGAGCAGAGCTTGTCAGGGTTTAAGTCACGACTACACCGGGGTGAAGGGGGGGGGGGGCGTTCAGGGGCCTGGGTTCGGGCTGGGAAAATCAATATGCTCTTCCTGCCTCTGCCTCTGATGGGACAATCACAGGGTGCAGATAATCTAAATTTAAGACTGATTAGTTGGCAAACAAACGAGTGCAAGATGATTTTCTTGCTAAAATTGGGATGTAATATTTATATAACGTTTCCATTAAAGTGTCTTTTACACAAAAAACACTTCCACAATGAAATCCCCGGTTCAAATTTCAGTCAAACTAACGTAAAACACATCTGCATTACAAATAATTAGGCTGATTAAATTGACTCAGAGTTTGTTATTACTTCATCCCTAACATTTCCCTAAATTAAATTCCACTACAACATTAAGGATGTTTTCCATATTACCCCGAACGCATTCAGCGGTGAAAGATTGATATTATCTGAGCTGAAACTGAACTCTGTTGGAATAAGCGGCTCCACGGTTCTTGCAAGGCCATGTTTATCACTATTACAGATTTAATTACGACTATTCACATTTATCCATCCATGAATTGTTAGTTGATCTTTGAGAATGTTGGACAATTTGAACCATATTTCTGGTGTTTGGGGCACACGGAGGGGAAGTGTAACTCAATCACTCTTTTTTTTTTTCTTTCTCTCCCTCCCCGTCCACATGACGAGGTGCCAGATGCATGTCAATGCTTTCAGACTTTATATATATCCCTCCCACATCCTCACTCACACACACACACACACACGGCAACAGACATATATGCAAGTGCACACCCACGTACATACATACTTATGAAACACAAGAAGTCAAGTTATTTCGAGTTCCAGTGCTCAGGCTTTAGACTTTTTTCTCTCAACACAGTAAGTGTATTATAAAATCTATAAGACTGTATCCGAGCATAAAAAAACAAGCTGCAAAAGCTCTGACAGGACCCAAATAACCTTACAGCTGTGCCTCCCAGAGGTCCCTTTTATTTTGAAGCAGGCCTGGAGTATCAAAGGCCTTTGTCTTAAAGACTCTCTGCAATAAAAAGCCTGTTTGGGAGCAACGGAAAAGGAACACAGAGTGGCAAATACACATGCCGCTGTGTGATGTGGCACTCAAAAAAGAGTGACTGGGAGACTGATGGGTAATCAGGGCAGAGGGTGGGGTGGCTGATGAGAGCCAGCTGAGATATGGAGTCTCACAGAGGGTAGATGATGCCCTCTACAGTAGACACGGGAGGGACAGGCCAAGCAGGCCTCAACTGCCTTCGGAGCAGCAGCCACTCTAAAATATGACACATTTCAGCACTAAAATCAAGCATAAAAATATTTTTATTTGTTTTATTTGAACTGAATTTTTTTTTGTTGCTCACAGTGTGAAGTTGTAGTTATTTCAAGATGCCTGCCGTGTTTTTTATTAATACGATTTAATCCAAATATGTGCTTTTATTTGTCTTTGTTTGCCTTGGTTTGAAAAATGTATGATTATAATTTTAAATATTCTTGCATTAGTCATTTTGCAGTGGTCGAATAAAGCCCTTTATTAAATACCAACACCACACTGTGAATTATTTAGAACTGGTTTTACCATAATTCCCTCTGAAATGTTGTGGAGTAGAAACATAAAGATGGATATACACCAGTAAACTACAGTTACCTTACATGTGTACCTTGAAAGTGTATTGCTTGAGTAAATGTACTTAATTGCATCCCACCACTGTCCTTTTAAGATATGCATATGAATATTACAGAGTTGTGCGTAATTACGCATCGAAATCATCCAGGGGCTCATCTTTTGGCGCTGTTGAGTTCACGTGTAATTGTAACTTGCAGCTATACACTATTTTTATAAGGCAAACCAGATTTTGAAATTAGATTTTTACATCACTGACTTTCCCAAAACAGCCTTCTGTCTCCAAGAAACACACCACGCGGGCGGCTGAACATAAATGAAAGCCCGTGTATGGGAGAATACCTGTACACCTGCACAACAGCTCTCCCCTGCGACCGAGTGAAACTCTACCCCTGCGCCTCTACCTGACTCACCGCTCTCCGGTGACTCACTCACTCCTATACCTTTATGGAGTGTAACTCACTTCAAACCCGGGCGCGACTCTCTGCACGTTCCTCTGAGCCGCGTATCGTCGGGACACAGTGGTAACGCGACACGGGCTGGTGGACCGGTGCGTGTTTACCGACCGGGAATGACCACCTCCAGAGTCAGGAGCGCGCGGATGGTCCGGGGAAGCGGTAACATGTCGGTATGTACAGCAGGCGGTGTGGAACTCTTATCTGGGAATAAGGACAGGGAGAAAGGCGTGAGACGCAGATCCCATATGTGTGTGTGTGTGTGTGTGTGTGTGTGTGTGTGTGTAGACGTTACACTGAGACCTGTCCGGTCGTCTGTATAGGCGTGATAGATTATGGCAGAGGGAATGGATCTGATTCCAGACACCACGTGTTGGAGTCGCATCAGCGCAATAATTGCTGGGCGCTCGAGCTATATAAACCACAAAAAGCCTGAGCACGGGAAACCCCGGCCTCCAAACACTAACCACATTTACAGCTACAAAAACGGGATTCTATTTTCCGCCTCCTTCATCTCACCGGCGATGATTCTTCTTCTTCTTTTTATTTTTTTTTTCCAGACTTCATCAACCTTTTTAACCCCATATTCCAAAAACCTGCTCCGCGGCCGAGACACTTCACGGAAAATGTGCACACTTTTGCGGGCGTCGCGGGGTTATTAATAGCTCTGTAAAGTATTGTTACAGCTCGTTCCTTTGACTTTGAAAACTTTTTTTTTTGTGTGTGTGTGTGTGTGTGTACATCGCCTGCGGGCTCTCAGCGAGCCTTTTAGTTTGGCACAAAGACTTCAATGACGCACCTGGAGCAGCGCTTTGACTTTGCACTAAAGGAAGACACACAAAAACCTTTTTCCAGCATCTGAGTCGACCGCTCCATTTTAGACCCTGCTTTCTTTTTTGTTGTAATTGTATAGCCCATCATCCGCTCGGACATTTATTTGATGTTATTTATATCCACGCACGAGCAACTACGCCTTCGCCATGGCGCATGGACGCTTCCCTCGAGAAGTTTGAAAAAAGCGCTCGTCATTTAAAACATCATCACGTTTTCAGGGGCTTGTTTTTCTTGCCGGGGAAGTGTATTTAATGTCTTTTGAAGGCGCCCACTAAAGTTTGTAGTGGAGAGGGTTTCGAATCGCGGTGTGCGCTCACGAAGTCCCATTTTCCGTTGGCAGGCGCGCTGAGGCTCAGCGAGCAGCGGCGCACACTCGAGTTTCTCTCTGGGTGTGCGGGGAAGAAAGAGAGAAAGAAAGAAAGAGAGGAGCTGGGGAGCCTTTGGTGCCTTTTTTTTTTTTTTTTTTTGATAATCAACGCTGTTGTGATGCGAATTCCCGTAGATCCCAGCGCCAGTCGGAGGTTCAGTCCGCCGTCCAATAGCCTCCAGCCGGTCCCAGGGAAGATGAACGATGTGAGCTCTCCAGCGGGGCAGCCGGACGCGGCGGCGGCGGTGCCAAGACTGCGTCCCCACGAAAACCGCAGCATGGCCGAGATCATCGCCGACCACCCGGCCGAGCTGGTGCGGACCGACAGCCCCAACTTTCTGTGTTCGGTCCTGCCCTCCCACTGGCGGTGCAACAAGACGCTGCCTGTCGCCTTCAAGGTGAGTCCCCTCTCAGCGGCGCGCTGCGAAACTACCAGAAGGGAACCAAACCACAGCGTGATGCGGTGTTTACTGTGGGACAAACAACCACCAAATGAAGACAACAGGATTTTATTAAAATAAATACAAAAATAAATAAATAAGGGATTACTTTTCTTTAAAAAAATGCAGCTTAAATGAATTGAATCCTGTTGAATGCTGAGGGTTGTTGTTGTTTATCCTGTTTCCTCGCGAGTCATTTCACTTTTTATAGATTTATAATAAACATTTTTACAGAGCACAACAATTGTGTCTATTAACATCATAAGTTAAGCCCAAATGCTGCAATATGACCTGCAAAATAAATAAATAATATGAATTACAGAATTAGGAAGGATGGAGGAAACGTGGTGTTTAAAGGGCCATGGTGAAATATTAAAGGTCTGGGAAATTGCATCTAGATGTAAAAGAATAAAATGAATCACGTGTTCACATTGTTTTTTTTTTTTACATTTTGTAAACAAACAAAAAATCCTTTTATTTATTGCCAATAATCCCAACTGTGACCAGCTGATGTATATTCCCACAATCCAAGCTTCGTCTCCATTTTAATATATTACAGTTTTCTATATTATGCAATTATTATTATTGTGCTCTAAAAAATATTAAACCATATTAAAACATGCTAGATATGTGTCACAACCACATGATGGCCTGTTAACCACTATTTTCATGATAATACGTAATTATTATACTCAGTTTTCACGTTGTTCTTTTAACGAGCAGAAAAACAAAGACAGGAAAAAATACATTTGAACATGCAGCTAAGATTAAAAAGCCACTTCGGGCATTTTTGAAGCCTTGACAATTTTGTGCTCCCATGATATTTCACAGGAAAGGCCCTATTAATTACTTGACAGATTTTATTTAAAGACCGGATCAAAGACGCACCAAAGTGGAAATTTGTAGCTGTAACCCTGGCTCCCGATCAAATGTGACACATTTTAAAATCTATGTGTTATTCAACCGTCCTCATTGCTACGGCTCTGTAATTATTGCTGCTACGCCGGCCCGCTCGCCTTCTTTAATCTGCATCCAGGAATCTAAATGATAACACAAGGCGTCGCCGCTTTTTGTTTAAAAGTCTGCCTGTTGTGAGAAATGAAGTGGAATTAAATCCATTCATCGACATGATTGCAAAGAAGATGGTATGATGTTAAACAAGTCTGTCACATTAGCTCGATTAATAGAACCGAGAAACGAGGTTTGATTTCATTTGTCTTTGGCTTTTAAACTGAAGCTGTTTCTTTTATTTCTGTAATCATTCTTCAGATGTTCTTTAACCATGAACAGAGGAAGAGAACATGTGACAGTATACTGAGGGTTTATTTAGTTGATATTTAACCAGTTTTGAGACGACACAAGAGGAAGTAAAATGTGTGTATGTATTTAAAATGTTGCCCTTAGCAGTCCCTGATTTTCTGCCCTCTGACCTTTGCTCCCCCGACAGGTGGTTGCCCTTGGAGACGTACCCGATGGCACCGTTGTCACAGTAATGGCGGGGAACGACGAGAACTACTCCGCCGAGCTGCGGAACGCCTCAGGTGTGATGAAGAACCAAGTGGCCCGTTTCAATGACCTCCGCTTCGTGGGCCGCAGTGGCAGAGGTGAGGCCTGAGACACTCTATGCTCCATTCATCGTACACTACTACGGCTCAGTAGGACCTATTAGGTTCAGTGGTGTGGATTAGTGGTCACATTCCCTTCGTGGCGACCACATAATGATCGCTAACTCCAAGCTCAAATCCCACCGCCCGTCTCCTAAAGTCTCAGTGGTGAATCATGTTGCTTTAAAAATGGAGGTCCTCGATTTTATTTTTTTATCTTATGGGACAGGCGAGCTGTGTGAAACTGACTCTTTCCTGCTCGGGATCTTTGTCCTTTAGCTTAAGAATCAACGCTTTGGACAAAGAGGTGTGATCAGTCCAGCATCAGCTTCATGAGACAGCGTTGACCTGTCTTTTTCCTTAACTTTCACCTGACATGACCCGGCTCTGCTCAGGCTTATAAACATGTTGGGTGGTGTTGCAGCCCCACAGCTGATCACAGCTCTGCACATATCCTCAGGCTGTGAGGCAGCGAGGCAGAGGCACACTCCTATTGGGTAAAATAGCATTCTCTAAATATTTGGCAACACATTTTCAACTGTCATGCTACTTAACTGTTTAATTTATGATTTGAGATTTGGCACCGAGGACTCAACCTCTCTTAACTTACTGGAACTATTTTCTCACGGACTGTTCCTTTCTACAAATCTCTCAGAAAGTGGTCGCCTGTGATAAGTTGATGGTGATAAGCGCTGTCAGCAGCTCCACCAGTGACTTTTCTTCTCAGTTGCCTGCTCTGTTGTAGCTGTCAAAAAAAGGGGAGGAAGCAGGGGCAGTCAGGAGGAATGAGGGGTGACAAAGTATAGAGAGCAGAGGAGGATGCATGCTGGCTGGATCTGTTGCCATGGAGACCTTGTGTGCGTCCCTTATATGTGACACAGAATCCAGTCACAGGAAGTGACATAGGAGCCAGGGGAGATCGGACTACGAGGTGTCTGAAATGAATACCCAAGATAAGTACAAGCACAGCGAACTGATAGGATGTCAGATAAAGCTAAAAGTCGTGCACACGGAGGCGGGAAGAGGCACCAGAGATGGACAAGGACCGACAGTCACAGGGCTGAAATGGTGCCACAGTTCGATGAGCACAAAGGTTGACAGGGCAGGTAATTCAGGCAGTAATTAGATACTTATGATAACAGCGTTTGAGTTAATAGTATACCAGTGTCCAGGACAGTAACCTCGATTAGATCACAGGTAGCAGATGACAGCGGCGGTGATGGCCGGGAAGCCGGGAGGTGAAGCTCTAGGCGTCTCACTTTATCATATATCACCCACATGCGCGTCAGATCAGGTATGCGGGACACCGGTTTCATCTTTGCTCTGCTATCTCCCTAAATCATCTCGTCACTTCTTTAAAAAGGCATGTTTACAGTGAGGGTGCAGAGCAGGAGAGGGGAGGACACGCACGGGTAGGCGGCTGCGACTGAATGGACAGCTGCTCCAATGAGTCGCTGCAGCAACCTGCCCCCCTCTTCCTGTTTCCTGTGCGTAGCCATGGCTACGTGATGCGTCTGCATACCTCAGACCTTAGTGCTGCTGCTGACTTGGCTATTGCACTCTGATTCATAGCGTTCCTCATGCATGCACATGGGAGCATACACACACACACACACACACACACACTCAACCCCAAGGCAGCAACTGCTGGGGATTATCGAGAAAGGAAGTGACTATTAAAATGCCTCTCGCCCACTCACACTGCGTTACACAGGGAGAACGTCTGGATAACAAGATACTGGCTCTTCCAGTCAATCTTCCATTGTAGGCTTTGCCAAAAAAACCTAAATAGACCCTCTCAAACAGCCGATGTTGTCTGTCGTTAATCCCCTTAAAGTCATTTTTTCCCCGTTTGTATTGGCTATTATATGATCACAACCACACTTGTGACTCGGGGATGGTTTAGCGATGAATGCAGGTCATTGTCTCAACGGATGGTATGTCATTTGATGTTGTTTGATGTCACCACAGGCAAGAGCTTCACGCTGACAATCACAGTATTCACCAATCCACCACAAGTGGCCACTTACCACCGAGCCATAAAGGTCACCGTGGACGGACCGCGTGAGCCCAGGAGTGAGTACAAAGGCACGCACACACAGTACAGTATGGGAATATGCTTACACACAAAGCAAACAACATACTACTTCCTTTCATTTCCCATTTGGACGGGTACACCAGTGATTTAGTATTGTACTTAAAAGACATGGGGGATTCGAAAAAAAATATTCTGACTTTAATCCTGAAGCTACCTTAAGCACTGGATCCTAGATTTCCGCATATACAACTCAATAGCATCTTTCAATCAGACACCAATACAATATTACAAAGTTCCCCCCAGAGCCACAGAAGACACTATACTGTGAGTGGTACACCTTTAACTAAGCTGTGGGTGTGGCTGACTGTGCACGGAGCCAATGGCAGCAAATGCGCTGCTAAAATGGTGCCGGGGTAATAAAACAAGTTAATTAACCAGAAAAAAAAGTTTTACTGGAAAAGGTTCTGATTGTGTTAATGAGCAATCAACAGACTTTTTAATCAAGTTGACCTCTGAGAAAGTAGCTCGGCCTCCCCGTGTGACGGTTTTCAGAGAAAGACGATGAATAAAAAGCACGACAGAATATTCCTGGGAGTGCACTGGGTAGCAGAACGCTAGCATCAGCTCATTTTAATAGGCCATATAAAAACAACTGAGGAGGAAAAAAAACTTTACTATAGCCGTCAGTGCCAACTGGTCTGGCATGCAGCTGTTTCCCCAACCCTCCTCCCTATTCATAAAAAAAACATATTCTCATCTCATGGCGTCTCAATGAACAATATCACATCACAAACAAGCCGCCCGCCCCGACTTCCCCGTCGCATATGGCACCAGGGCGCACATAGACACAGAGGAGCCGGGAGACAGTAGGATTAGTACCACCATCAGTCTCCGTCGTAGGAAACCTGCCCGTGGTGCCAAAAATTGCCTCAGACGCCCAACATTCAGCGTTCATCAACACACACCCTGAAACAAAGGCACATGCTTGTCGTCAAACGCACATGTACTCACAATCACACCCACTTTTTTCCCCTCCATCCTTCCTTGCTCTCTAGCCATCTTGTTTGATCAAAAGCATTTCCTGTGCATCTGCTGTCCCCCGTCAGATGACTTTTAAACAAGTCCTGTGATTTCGGTGGCGAGCAGATGGGAGTCGGAGACGATTTTGTTTAGAAAAGCCTAAGTTTGATCTCAACAAAGTCGCAGTCTTAGATGTGTGCCTCGAGAGCCTTCCTGTAAACTTGGACATATGTGGAGTGAGATTGAGTCACTAAACACTACTACCTGATGTCAGGTGAGGGGGGGGGGTCTGGCATTGTGCAGAGACTTGACTCTTTCATCCATTGTTCTTTCCTTCTATTTGCTCAATTTGTGGTCTGAGACAAAGCTTTAAAGTTAAAGTCTGCATGTTCTAAATTCAGTCTCAGGACACTCATTTAAGCAATAAAGAGTATGTCATCATACGTAACCCCTGAACTTCTTTACTTTGCTGTTAAGTGGTCAGAATTGCAGTGGCGGTGTAATTTACCTAGAAACTACAGCCAGAACACGTCTCCCTCTCAGGGGTCATTAAGCCGAGGTCGGAGGGTGGCAAAACACACATGTGCCCTCTCAACCGCACCTCCCCTCCTCCAGGTTTTCAGCACGGAGAGACTCAGAGCTGAGAGCAGCGGCTGTCTCCAAAACTGTGATTCTATCTGTGAACGCTTCATTGACACATGGGGGGGGGCTTTGTCGGCCATTACAGCTCTATTTTGTGTTAAACGAGTGGGTAATTAGGAGGCCTGTGGTACACCGGGCCCCTAGAGGGAGGGGTCCACACAGAGAGGTTCGGGAAAGAACAGTGGGCTGTCTTAAGCCTGACATACACTGGCACTCTGTGGTCCGTCTCTGTAAAAACACAGCATTGTTTCTGGAAAATACACTGACAATAACATTGGTTTTCAACGTGGGTTGGTAACGGGTCTGAAAAGCTAAATTTAGTAACCGTCCTCCATGCTTTTATTGATGTTTTTATACTTTTCTGGATGTTGTTAGCCGTTTTTGCTCCCTGTTAATGACTTGCCTGGTCGTGGGTGTCTCGTTCAGGAAGGACATTTTGCGTCGGCGTGTTTGATGAGCCTTATGGTAGCCATATGAGTCGTCCTGAAGGATGTCATTTACCCAGCGGTTCTCCATCTAATATCCGTAGGTGGATACAGTTGGACCACCCGCGAATGAGCGGGGCTCATATCTCTGAACTGTGGCGCTGAGCTTTAGCTAATTAATTGCGTGGTCAGAGTGACGAATATCAGTGAGGCCTAGTTTAAAGATCTGTGGTAGGATTTTCCTCAGAGGTTACAGTGTATGTGTATATGTGTGTGTGTGTATGTGTGGGTATGGTAAGTGGTTAGTCAGGTCCCTCTGGCCACTGTGTTATTAGCGGGAGGCTAACTTGGTTTCTGTGGCTCGCATTGTACTTAATCGCTTGACAGCTTTTGGTTACCCTGTGGTTTGCCACTGCACCAGCAACTCAGCCAGTGTGTGCACATGTATGTGTCTATGTGCGTCCAAGCATATAGGCATGTCTGTACGCTCATGTAGATATGATTGAAAAAGCATGTATCCCTGCCCCGTGGCGTCTGCATCTGCATGAGAGGACCCCCATGACATGTTTTGCAGAGAGTGTGTGTTATTGGTGTCATTAGTCTAGTGTAGCCACAGTGCTGATTTGGAGCAGAGCTAATAGGCCTCATTAAATGTCATTTTGAGCTAATAGACAGGGAGGGGTTGTTTAAACCAATATGCTTTTATAGGTGGTTCTGTCTCCTTTCAGCTGCTCCTGACGGTGGCTGTGGCCAGCTGAGACAAACTTCCTGAGCGATAATAACTAAACCATAATAACACAATATACTAGGAGTCCTGTCCAAACCCACTGTTCTCATTATAGTTAATTGATGACAGACAAACATAGGAGGTGACAAAAACCATCGTGGCGTCACATGTACTGTGTCTTGCTGTGGCATACTGCAGTGGTTAGTGTGCATAACTGAGTGTAAGTGACGTGTGTGTGTATTATATGTGTGCGTGTGTGTGTGTGTGTGTGTGTGTGTGTTGTGTGTCAGCGGTGGAGGTTAGCGGTCAGGCCCCTCTCTGGTGTTTGAAGCAGCTGGGTCTGGGGGGATCTGGGCTTGGGGACCGGGTCGTGTTTTGGTTCGATTTTGGTCAGGGTGTTAACAAGTCTGGTGAAGAGGCCCTGGTTACTTATAGGCCTGCAGACAATGTTAGTGGTTCAGGAGACCTGTCTGCCAAGCCAAACTCTTCCTGTGACACACACATACTCACACATATACACAATATGTGCAGATATACTCCTGCATACATTCACAATAATAGCTTTGATAATAATGGTACATTTTATTTATATGACATTTTGAGCTTCATAGGGCAAAAATGAAGACAAAATAATGCATAAGTATAACATGGATAAAGTAATAATACTGTACAGCTAATTGGGGAAAATAAAGTAAAATGTAAATCACACTAGATGATACCGCATGCTGGAAATTATAAGCATGAAAATGCATTTAAAGGGACTTAGACAAAGCTGACATAGAAGTTAGCAAGCCCAAATTTCTCACGCAAAGATTCAAAAGCAGAGAAACCCTCCCAGTGAAGGCTCTTGTCACCTTTAGTTTCTAACCTGGGAACCTAGAAACAGCCAGGAGACCTTAATCAGACGCCCTTAAGGCCCCTTCACATGATACACGCTAAAAACGCTTTGCACCGGCCGTTCCATTCATTTCCTATGGAGGAGGCGGTAGCCCCCAATGTAGCAGCAGCGCCCAAGGAGGCGGCGCGCACCACTCAGATTTGCCTCTCTGCGGCTACGCTCAGAGTTCAAATCAGTTGAAGTTTGTTGCCGCCGACCTTTCAAAAGTGCAAACAATGACATAGAATTTTGTGACGTTTACGTTTCCTAGGCAACCGTTGTGAAATAAAAACAGATTTAATGTCCGTTATCACAAAAATAATGCCGGATACACTCCTTTACTTTCTTCTCTTATTTTTTCTACTTTGCTGGGGGTGACAACCGGCGCTGCTGTTGCCTAGCAACACTAACTGGCTCACTTAGCCTTGCTGGGTCGCTGCGCCCAACCTCGCGGTAAGCAAAGCGCAAAAAACATATCATGTGAAGGCCCCTTTAGGCTGTGCAGCTGACAGGTCAGAAGTTGAAGCATGTTTTTTTGAGTTAGACCAATTGATGTGATTGATCCTTGCTGCCCTACTTTTGAGCGACTGCAGTTGATGGGATAAAACAAAAGCAAGGAAAGCTTTCTCAGAGTTAGCAGAACATAGAAGAACCCCAAAAGGTTTATTAGACAGTTTGTCAAGGAAGTTTTTTAACGTGACAAGATCGCTATTGCGGCCAGGTGTTATTGATACACATGGCTGGTTTCCATCTGCATAAAAAGGAAACACAATATTATATCTGTGAATAATGTCCCCTGAAGGAAACTGCAAACCGAAAGCAATAGTGGACCTAAAACGGAGCCTTGTGGCACACCACAAGTGAGATAGGCAGTAGAAGATTATGCGTGGTTCACTGTATTAAAGGAACTGTATGACAGACTGAAAACTGTTCCCTCATACGCAACATTTTTCATGGCCATATGCCCTCAGATGCACTCACATGCACTGTACCTATCAAAACAAACAGAGAAACTCAGATTACAACACACACAGAGGGATAGTGAATTACTTCTCTGCTAAGGATGCTATTACTCCACTGCATCCTTACACTGCAAATATTTGTTTGCTGCTACATTAATGTTCAGGATGTTGAGTACAGCTCCTTTAAATGCACACTAACTACCTCAAATGCACTCAGACAAACACCCACGCACCAAACAACCTTATGGGAGTGGCTGCCCCATTAAAACATTTAAAAAACTGGCACCTTCAGTGTTGCTAGGCTGGAAACAGTATGAGTGTGTGAGACACCTTCATTAACTTGTCTGTCATGATGACACCGTAAGGCCTCTGAACAGTGTCAGCACGCACACATGCCATTACATGTGCTTGTAGGGTATTATATCCCTGCTATAAGGCCTGGGCTTTGTTTCTGACAACAGCCGTTTATGCTCAGTGCTAATGCTAAGATCCGCACAGATGTTAATTACACTGTACCATACTATTTCGATTACGTCATTCATTATGTGAAGGGATATGACTCTCTTCATGTTTCTGGATTATCATGCCTTGTCAGTGAGCGCCTCAAGCAGCGTGCCCCAAAAATATAATACACTTTTGTAGAGCGTCCAGGTACTTAAAAAGGGTCTGAGAAGACTTAATACTCTTTTTCTCCCTCGCAGACAGTTACGCACCCACCTATCTGCTGCTGCCTTACTCGAAACAGCTTTTAACAATGGGAGCCGGACAAATAAAAACTCACCCAAACATCAGGAGGAGAAGGAATGAAAAGAGGGAGGGAGCGGGGTAGAGGGGGAGAGGAGGAGACTGCAGGCTTTTCCAGAGGCAGTCAGTCAATTGAATGTCTTGTGAAGTTCCTTGAAGAGGTGCCAAGGCCTTTACAACACAAAACACAAAATTATTCGGTGGGAGGGAAAGACAGAGAGGAAGACAGCAGAATAAAAAAGTGAGAAAGGGAGGCAGAAAAAAAAGAATCATAAAAAGAAATAAAGATTATGAAAGAGGGTCCGGAGCTGGTTGGCCCCCGAGCTGCAGTAAAAAAAAAAATATCTCAGTGAGATTTGTTCTCCCCGGTTCTGAATGAAACACTTTCATGTGAGCAGAGGTGTGTGTGTGTGTGTGTGTGTGTGTGTGTGTGTGTGTGTGTGTGTGTGTGTGTGTGTGTGTGTGTGTGTGTGTGTGTGTGTGTGTGTGTGTGTGTGTGTGTGTGTGTGTGTGTGTGTGCACTCTTTAAACTTTGTTCAAATATCGTACAAGTGTGCATATACTGTGTGTGTTTTTGTGTTCAATAAATGTTCCACCTTTAGGAATTGTTGTGTATGTAAGTGTGTATGTGTGTATGTAAGGGTGTGTGTGTGTGTGTGTGTGTGTGTGTGTGTGCGTGCCCTCCCCTTGCCTGGCTTGCTTCCTCCAGGCTGGAACGCATGGACCACACAGACGGCTGGCAGCGCTCCACGACAGCCTGGCTCCCCCTTTCTCTCCGTCTCCTTCTCTCCTTTGCTCGCAGCCTCATCTCCAGCACCTCCTCTCTTTTTCGCTTCTTCCTCTTTTCTCTTTTTTTTTTGCCCCAATTCTATTTTTACTATCTCCCCCTCTTCTCTCTTTCTCTCCTCCGTCCCACCCTCCTCTCCCCGTATACCAGACCCCCATGGTGGACGGGCGTCTGGCTGTCACCCACTCAGCGCTTTCCCTCTCGGGCCACACTCTGCCAGTTTCAGATTGCCACCTGAAATAATTCATTGTTTCTGACCGCTCACAAAAACAACATGGCCACTGTGCGGGCTCCAAATAAAAAAAGTGAAATATAGACCCAGAGTATTCATTCATCGACTTTACTGGCTGTTCCACTGCGAGATGACTGACACACACATACATACACACACACACACACACTCACACAAACACAGACAGGCTGATTCAACCCAGGCTCCATGAGCATGGGCTTTTTTTCTGAATCAGCCCCAAAGATACATTCATCCAAGCTCACCCAGTGATCATAAACCAGCCTGAAGGGCTTAGAAGGCATGACGCGGCACCAAATTTATAAATTATCCTATTTATTCAGGATTTTCTGGCACGCCGCTTTTTCCTCACGTTACTCAGTCAGGCAGCCGGTAGGAGAATTTCATAGTGATGTGTCGGTACGGGGGAGGAGGTTCTTTAAATGAATAAATGGAGAATCGATTCCACTCTCTGGGCTGTACAGTAAATATGAAGCTAAAGCCAGGAGGTGTTAGCTTTCAAACCTAATAGTTCGGTAGACTCTGCACGATTCGGTGGGGGGGGGGGGGGGGGGGGGTTGCATTTTTCTGTTAGCGTCGGCACTGCACTCTGACAAGCACACCAAACATTCGAAACAAATGTCACGCGGTCGAAACGGTCTATTGGACAGAATATCCAACTGAACCACGCCAAGGTTTCCAATGGAGCAAACTGGTTTTCTGGTTTTGCTTTGGTATTTCTAATATTTTATTGTGAAACTATGAGGAAGGAGAGAGGGCAGGTCTTGATGAGAGAGAGGCAGAGATTATGATTTGTTGTCCTTGTTACACAGAGGAGAGATGTATGGTCATAAGTTATCGATTTGAAAGTTATCATCTGTTAAATCATGATTGATTGAATTCATTTAGATAGCACATTTAAAAAAATAGTTCCTTTTGCACTGTTTTTTGTCCACTTCCTATATGTGGGTCACATTCTCACCTAAAGTGAAGCACACGCTCGTCTATTGGCAGCGAAACCGTGACCCATGTTTTAAGGCGTACCAGAATTTGAATGAGCTTTCACACCGCCCCGAACCAACCGGAATATCCGACGAAACACTTCAGGGTGCAGTTAGTGAAAGCACCTGTAGGTTAGCATAAAGACCGGACACAGCAAAACAGCTTGCTTGGTTTTGTCCAAATGTAACAAAATCCACCTACCAGCACTTCTATAGCTCACTTTTTGACACTTTTTATGTTGTTTGTAACTCATTTTATTACCTTTAGACAGATCCAGGCTAACTGTTTCTGTTTCCAGAGTTAATGCTAGGCAGATCGGTCTGGTGAAGTGTGGCGGAGAAAATTTGAAGAACTTTGACGAGCGACCAACTAATCAGCTTTATTTTTGAGG
Source organism: Echiichthys vipera (assembly GCF_963691815.1). Taxonomy (NCBI): domain Eukaryota; kingdom Metazoa; phylum Chordata; class Actinopteri; order Perciformes; family Trachinidae; genus Echiichthys; species Echiichthys vipera. The sequence goes on from NC_139844.1 coordinate 23,184,562, forward strand.
CGGGTTGAAATGTGACGCAGCGAGAAGCGACCGTTCAGTGTAAACAACATGGTGGCTACTGCAGATGAGATGAGCGCAGCTATCGAGCAAGCTCCTCGCTAACGCTTTTTTCTCTTGGATCCTTCTGTTTGAATATCGACCAGGCTCCTGAAATTGGACCTTTTATCCCTAAATCCGCGTTACACAAACTGCAAATATCCTTTACCCACATGTTGTTTACTTTCTGAGCTTTGCCTCGACGCTGTTAGCACGTCATGCGCTTTGTGGATCTGATTGGTTGATTTGGCCCGTATGTTGGTGATAGACAGATGGATACTCCAATCAGCAACCAGTGTTTTCGCCCCTTCCCAAAAGATCATCAATCCATCTGGCGGAGTCAGGTTAAGGCTAAGCTAACCAGTTCGCTGCCTGCAGCTTCATATTTACCATCTTCTTTCAATCTTCTTCTTCCAACTCTCAGCGAGAAAGCGAATGAGCATTATCCCTTTAAACGTTTTAGCTTTGGAAACTACATTTTCAAAAGCACATTGGTACCCTTGTCATGAAGAATCCCAGTACAAACCATTCCTTATAGCTAAAAAAAAGAAAAGAAAAAGGAATTTGAGGAATATTTTTCAGCCAGGACATATGAGGGAACAGCTAGCTATTTGTCAAAACTCTCTGTGCTCAGGCTCCGATCCAATCTAATGCTGCCATTAATTACAGAGAACTGACATTCTGTGTGCCTGCTTGCTCTTACTAACTGTTATCAGATCAGCAGAGGCGAGTTGAATCCAGACTTATGTCTCTGTGACGGCTGAAATAATACTATTCTAGGATCAGTGTGCAACTGTGTGATTAGAGATACTATCTAAAGAGGTGTTATCTAATCAGTATAAATCTTTTATTTCACTGTGTCGGTGTAGGTTTGAGTCTATACTGTGTGTGCACGTGCAGAGGTGTATGCATGATGCATGTGTGCAAATGTGCATGATTGCATACGCAGACGTGTGTTTGCATACGTCCACTCTTGCCTGTGTGCGTTTCTGCGTGTGTATCCTCGTGTGTGTATGCAAGTTGCTCACATCTGGTCTGAATCTGTCCATGTTTCCGGCCGCTGGCTGGGCAGGGAAGTGGCAGGCGCTATCGAAAATCTCCGCTGTTTTCACAGAGATGATGGGAATCTCAGGGACTTTCCCTACGGCAGTGAAATCATCCGCCTTTCCCGCTCCTTTAAATACCCCGGGCTCATTCCTCCACCCTACTAGGGTTCCGATAAAACAGCTGAGACGTCTTGTGTTTGGCAACAGTTGTCGTCTAAAAGGTGTAATTAACTCATGAAAAACTGTATTTACTGTCAAGGCAGGCTAAACTAATGGACTTGAGGTCTGGCTGTTTGGAGTGTAAATTGGACCTTAATGTGGTGGTTGACAAGCTGGATTCCTATAGGAGAAAAATACGTTGCTTTCCTTTAAACTTGGTTGCATCTATAGGTTATAGTAGTCCTGTGTAGAAGCTAACGGTTAACAGTGACAGAGAGCTGGCTTGTCGTGTAGATCAGGATTAAAATCTCCTTAGATGTACGTGTAAATATCAGTGTCTGTCTTTTGGGATCTTCCTGGAAGATGTCACAATCCTAAACCCTCTCTGACTATTTGACCACTTGCTGTGCTCTGTGCTCAGCCCTCTTCACAGAGCCTGTGTGTCCTGAGTGGTTCAGACCCATCCAGTGATCTTAATTTACTGGTCATCAGGGTCTCTTCCTCTCGGCGTGCCTCCCCCCTCCCCTCCCCCCTCGTGCCTGTCCCACTCTGTCTCCCTCTCATCTCCCTCGGTCTCCCATTGCTATTTATTCCCATCACTAGGAGACGGGCTGTGCACAAAGCCCGCACTGTGTCCCGAGGCTTTTTTAGAATAGAAATTCGGTCTGTTGAAAATGGAAACGCTATGATTGACTGGGCACAGCTTGCACAGAGATGGGGAATGGCAGTGAGAGGCACAAATTATCCGCAGCAACGGTGGGGGAATATTATTAATGAACTATGGCTTTGAATTATGTTATAAAGCAAAAAAACACTTCAATAATATGTGGTTTTTCAAGTAGCCTGTATTATTCACGTTCCGAAGCAACTATGCAAAGAAGCGGATGATGAGACTGTTTATTTTGAACGGGTTGATGCCAGTCCGGTAACGTCATTCTAATAAAAGTCATGGTCTGTCTGACTGTCACTGGCTGCATTTTTACTCCCCCCATTCTCCAGCCATGGCCGAGCACAACTCCAAATAGTTGTTCCAGAATAAATGAATTTGTCGTGAAGGGTCAAATGGTTTTATAAAAGCATTTCTGTGGCAGCTTTTTTTTTTCTTCTTCAAACTTCCAGTAGAGGAAAAATGCTACTCAGAGGACGAGGCCGTTTTTGAACTCATTCTTTTGTTTTCATTCGCTGTTTGTTTGATGGTGAAAGTGACCTAAAAAAAAAAAGGCGCGGATGACATGCACCAAAGCCCCTCAGCCGTGGGGCCATTAATGCACATGTTAGACTATTAGGACCCCCAGTGAGGCAATTTTCCGTGGTCTTTGATCTCTGTAATGGTGATTTTTCTGAAGATCTCCTCTCCCTCCATAACACCCACCCGCTCCTGTAGGTGCAGTGCCAGGCCTTTGTTCCCAGCCCAGGCAGCAGGCAGGTTGGGCAGGATTCTGAAGTAGCTCGTTGTTTCTGCCTGAGCCAGCTGGAGCTCTGCCAAGCACAGCAGGAGTTTCTACTCTCCTCTGTTTGATATTTACTTTACCGCCTTTACAGGAGAACTAATGCGAGACCAGACAGACGCACTGACATAGACCTGTGTCAGTGATAAAAAGGACTGTGTGTGCACAGGCCTCTCTTTCTACCCCACCTTTGCTAAACTATAGTCTACACCTGGGCCCCTGGGAGGTTTTTTTGTTCTCCCACTACGGGGCCGATAGAAATAGAGATGGGTTGGCTCAGACAGAAGGAGTGACACGTTGTCTTGTGTTTGCGGGCACGATTGATGTGTTTGCAACGCGCGCGCGTGCTTTAAAGTGTGATGAGGATGAAATCAGGGATATAAAGGGTGTGAAAGTATTGGCAGAGGAATGCAGTAAAAGATATAATATATTTGGCAAAAGTTACGACTCCTGTGGGGATAATGGGGCGATGGCGTGAGAGCTCGTGTTTACCTGAGGAAGAAGCCTCAGGTTAAAACTAAACATACCACGATTCAACTTCTCACTCCCCCATCTTAGCTTTTCTCACATGCAAGGTGATGCAAGATAATTGCCTGGGTCTTTTGTTAATTTGCAGGATGTAGCATCCCTATCTCAAAAGCCTCTCTTTACCTCCCCTTTGTTGAGAAGCACAAAGTGTTTACCGAGTTAGGCATGGCACACGGAAGAAGAGTCATTAAAATGAACATTATAGAGGACGAACCGCATACCAAGAGAACAAACAGAGATCATTTGCATGCGACAGCAATAAATACAATACTGTTTCCCCCAATACGCGTTCAAGAGCAGCACAGTGCAGCGGCTAAATGATTAGCACCGCTGCTATATGAAAATCTCCCTTAACGCAATAATCTCACTATCTCCACTTTAAGCTGTAAGAGTAGGGGATGAGCGAGGAAGATGAATTGAAAACACCCCGAAACATTGACACAATTTAGTTGGTTATCGATTATTGGTCATTCAAAAGCAAAGTTGGCAGCAACAAAGGTTTGACTGCCTGATTACGATGAACACGACGCAAAGCAAATATCGGATCAAATTAGGATTTTATTTATGAATGTAACATTGGTACGGGTGTACACTGGGCCATGTTTCTTGTTATGATTTGATTGGCTAAACTAAACTGTGACAACAGCTAATATTGTTTGCTACTGCAGCAATTGACTAATTAGGGACATCTGCGATCTCTTTTCTATCACAGCGTATTCATTAAACATCTGACAGATATTCCACCTTACTTGAACTTGTGCATTTATTTAAGAATGAATATTTGAATGTCATTTACAGTATTCAATGATTTGATTCTTGTAGGTTGCTAAATCCAGATCTTGAGTTATGCATTACATTATTAGACAGTCTGACAGGTAATACAGGTGCGACAGGAACGTATGGAAGGAGAGGTGAGAGGAGAAGAGAGAGGAAAGGCAGAGTAGCACAAAGGAAGGGGGAGGAGAGGCACAAAGATCTAAAGCCCTTCTCGTGTCAGCACACTTCTGTTACCAAATCAAATTATTTTCCACTGCAGCCTGACACGTCCTTACCAATAAAACCCTGTTGTGTCCCACAGGACATCGTCAGAAACTTGAGGACCCTCCCAAGACCGGTCTCTTCTCAGACCGCCTTAGTGAGCTTGAGAGGATGAGGGTGAGGGTGGCCGTTCCCATTCAAGGCCCCCGGCCGACTCTCAACACGGGGGCCAACTCCTTCAACCCGCAGGGACAGACGCAGATAGCAGGTGAGCACCCCAACTTTTACCTCAAACCCAAAAAAGCTGAGGTTTAAGCACCGTGACAGCAAGCAGTCAACCTTGTGATCTCACTGTTCTGTAGATGACCTTGACCTCTGACCCCGCCTCTGTAATGATCCTCTGGGATTACAAGGTTAGGGGTCGACAGTGTTTCAAGTGTCTTCTGTCCTTAAAATAACTTTAAAATAGAGAATATTTTTTACAACCTATACAGGTATTCAGAATCAGAAGTGTATTTCAGAGTGTACGTCACCTCTCACAGTTTTTAAACAGGATGAAATATATTTTATTTTGATATATGAAGTCATGTTATTACGGCCAGGCAGTGATACATAAGTGATAACCTAGAGTGAGCAGGTCATTAATGCAGGACCTTGACGCAAACCGCCCTAAATTATCCTGCTCATACACATAATTTGACACAAAACATTGATTTAAAAATGATTCCTTGACCTAAAAATGGCCCCTCAGAGTCTATGTTCAGTGGATGATAAGTGGGTTCATAGCAACGGTCTGCTAGTCAGAAATAACAGACCACAGAATGTCGTCATTTTAATCAGAATCAAGTATCCATCAAAGCTGTGTAATAAAAGATATTTCATTAGGGCTGGGAAATCTTTCAACATGCTGCATATCGACGTTCGTGATTGATATGATCAAAAGTCAGTTGGGAAAATGACCAATTTCTAGAAAATTGCAATTAAAAAGCAGCAAAATGGGTCATTCCTTTACTTTTACGCCTCTAAAAGGATCTGTATGATCTAATACAAAACTTTATAACACTGAACATCTATTTGATCTGTTTGCATTCGAGAGACAGAAAAATAAGACACAGAATAGGCAACGTTTAGTGTACGTAAGGTGAAACATCAAACCCCACTGGAGCCCTGTGCACATCCTGACGGGACCGCGGAACGCCCGGTGCCGTGCAGATCGTCTGTCTTTCTCTACTCCGTCACTCTTTCAATCTACATCCTAGAAGGTAACAGCATCTCTCACGGTTGGGGATGGCTGCCACCTGATCGCCCCCCCACACCTCTGGAGGCTCGTCATTTAGCTCTTAGTTACTCTCTGGCACGGCTTTGTAGTTACTTAGTGGATCATTTGAGGGATGGTTGAACAGCGTAGCAGTGTGGCAGCGAGCGGGAAGGGTTATTCACTGGGTTGGATGTTAATTGAATGTGAGCGAGTTCAAATATTTTGAGGTGAAGCTTGAACGTTGTACCCGTTGGGCGTTGAATTGACTTTTAAACTGGATGTTATTCGACACTATTAATCATATAAAAGTCAAGTGTAATTAAAGTTTTCATACACTTGAACTGTCAATGGTTAGGTTGGTTTGATGATGTTTGCATTGCTACGTACCACGCGGTGTGGCTGTTGGACGTTTTACCATTATCTATAACTTTAAGCAAACACTTTCTATCTGTCTTAATCCTTTATCTGTTAATTTTAGCTAACTTTTAAAATGTTTATTCATCATTTTTAGCTGTCTATGTCAACTTTGTATCCATCCATTTTTGACTGCTTTAAACCCTGTGAACTCTCATATAGGATTCAGGATTTAAAGCTAACTCAGTGTATTCTTAAAATACTTTACAACAAAGGTAAAAATCACACACTTAAGTAATGTTGAACTAATGCACAAATGAATGCAGGATGAGTCATGAATTCCCGTTGCTCACCATTAACAAATGATGGAGTCACTATGACTTCATGTGATTAGTTCACACTTTAAAGATGATAAAGGGTTGGATGGCTAAGTTACTTCATGTCATACATTAATAAAAGTGTGTTTCCGGACCATGCATTTGTTCCAGCTAATATGGTCGCATACCAGTTCATGTAGGAAGTAATTGTGAATAACATTCCTTAACTGATGATCTATAGTGTACTATGGTGAGCATCAGGAATTCATCATGACTCATGCATTAGTTAAACAATACTTAAGTATATGATGTGTACCCTTATTGTAAAGTGTTCAGCAAGTCTAAGATCTTTCTATAACCCCTGTCAACTGCTGTGGTTGGGAATCACTGAGTTAAGAGATGTAAACCAACCGACTTCCATGCCTTACAGTAGTGTTGCAACACAATCAAGTGTGCGCAGCGGCTGTTTTCTTGGTTGTCTGCTGGAGTGTTTACATCCTGGTTGTGTGCCAGCGAGGCTCTCTGTGCCTCAGCTGCGAGCACAATGTTTTATAAGGCAAACAGGAAGAACTCCTCTTCGAAGGTAAACATTAGATGTGTCATTACGGGGGATGTTGCATAACGCGCCCAACTGATACCGCTAATCCTGGAGAAACAGACGCTAATAATGCCTACAGTCGTTGTGAATGTTATTGTCAATCTGCTGTGCATAATACCAAAAATCAATAGAGCATCTGAACCAGCCGATGGGTCACTGGTAATTATTCTTTCTTTCTCTTCTGTTTTTTCTCCTTGTTTGTCATTCTGGGCTTTTTTCTCTCCTTACTCCCTTTTTCCTCCCTTTGGCTTTCCTTCTCCCCATCAGACCCTCGTCAGTCCCAGTCCTCTCCTCCCTGGTCTTACGAACAGACGTACCCGTCCTACCTGAGTCCCATGGCGTCCCCCTCCGTCCACTCCACCACCCCCCTCTCCTCCAGCCGAGGCACGGGCCTGCCTGCCATCAGTGACGTGCCTAGACGATTGCCAGGTAGAACCACTACTCTGCCACTGTGTGAAACCAGTAATCCAGATAATACATTTTCTTATGCGACAGATGGAGGGAAGGGGAGAGAGAAAGACAGACGCGCACACACCAAGCTCACGCTCAAAAGCAGATACACAAACAAAGACTACAAAAACTAAAAACATCTATGTGCTACTAATTACCGGAGACTAACACAGCACAGCGAGATGCTATTAGCTCATTCCCAAAGACAGGAATGAGGCATGCAGTCAGAGTTTGACTGTCTCTCCAGAGAGCGCTTTGGATGGCGTGGATGACAGTGAAGGGGGAAAAAAACACACGATTGTTTCCGTATTTTCCTCGCTCCAAGCCTTTGATCCCAGAGGAGTATGGGTAATAACAGGCCCAGAGATAATAACAGGCTCGTGACTGACAAATAAAGTGTCTTTATAGCAATACACTACTCTCACAAGGCATTCTGGGTAATATGTTTGCCGTAACAGCAGCATCTGTGTTCCAATTTGTCTGTTTTTCCCTTAAATGTGAAAGCTCTTTTAAACTCCCTGTACATGCCGCCAGACAAGTTTCTCCCCCGTACACCTGTTTGACTCACTGCCATGTGAGGGTTTTTTTTCTACCCTCTTTTTCCCCCCGTCTGTTTTCTTGTGCTAACATACTACACCCTCCTGTGTCTGTATGTATGTGTGTGTGTGTGTGTGTGTGTGCCCCGAGCAAGGGTGAGTGATTACGCGACGCAGCAGTGTGACTCTGCATTAGAAAGGGTTTAAAATCCAGCCAGCTGCCTTGTCAGCTTTGATTAGGTTGGTCTTTCCCTTCAGCTTTCATCTCCCGAGCGTCGGGCTTTGTTCTCAAAGTGACGCACGCGCATGCACGAGCACACGCATAAACACAGGCCCGGACCTCGCCTCCCGCCTTCACCCACTTGCACACCTCGAGCACTTAATGCCTTCTAAGCGATGCGACTAAGGCTCTCAGATCTCTGGAGATCATGTTGACACCTCGCCAGGCTGCTCTGTAACAGTATCCAGCCACAGAACATACCGACAAGCATAAGCACAAGCTGATATGGACGCTCCAGTGCAAACTCTGCACCGACCTCCGCACCCCTCCGCACACACCTTCACACAGTCAGGTGTTGAAATGCTACAGTTGCAAAAGTTCATCAGTCAAATAAAACGACTAATTCGGAATTGATGCTCCAGGGCTTATAAAAAAATGTTCCAAATATTTAGACATTGTTCCGCTCTGGTTTCATTTAGGCTAATAAAGTTCGATCTGGCTCGTCATCACAGGGCCCCTTTGAGCACTAAAATAGGTCCAAATGTTAAAAGCAGGAGTCAGGAGTTTATTGAACAGCGCCGGTCACGTCTGAGATCACACTGCTCCACTACAGCGGAGACAATCACCTACTATTTCTGTTACAATCAAACGGATCTTGTGGAAAGAGGAAGTTTAAAGGCCTTAATTGGCAGCATATGCTATCTGACGCTAGCGACAAACTGGGCTTCACAATTCCTGCACATAAACACCGCGTCCCCCCCTCCTCTTCCCCGCCACCCCCTGTCCTCTCGCAGCAGACATGGTGACACGGAAGACGCCTGGTGATTTATGATAAGAGCGCCATGGCTGGACTAAACCACCAAGAGGAGACAGGAGGGAGGGAGGGCGAGAGGGGGAGGACCTCCTATTCCCCTTAAACTCTGCGCCCAGCGCGAAGCTCGCCGCAGCCAGTTAGTGGTTTTTGGGTATTTTTTAAGGGATGAAGCGAAGAGAGGAACGAAGGGTGAGATGGAGCAGCTCCTTCTCGGCTCTCTCTCTCTCTCTCTCTCCCTCTCTCTCTCTCTCACTCGGCTTGCACGCGTGCGCACGGACACACACATACACACACACGCTGGAGCCGATGGGAGGCGAGGAGAGGAGCCACATCAGAGCTCAGCCCTGCCTCATTATGGATCTCATGGAAACTGTTTCTGCTCAAAGTGTTTCCACATGTGCAGCTCCTGATTCATCCCAACTGCTTTTTTTTATGTGCATACAGTATTCACACACACACACATATACACACACCCCTCACACACACACACACACCCACCCACCCACACACACACACCGTTTGCACACACGCATTTGCATGGATAAACAGTTACACAGATACACATGCCCCAACACACACACACAAACACACACACACAAACATAAATATGCAGAGGTGTAAACATATTAAAGGACATGCATGCGTTGGACTCCTCTGATGTGTTGGTTAACTTTATCAAAACTCAAGACTTGAAGTGAAAAACACCAGTGAAGTTGATGAATATAGCAATATTTATAGATAAATGCTCCAAAACTGGGCCCAGAAAGAATTCCATTGAACACAGTCTTGGATGACTTAATACACACATCTGGCTCGACAAATTTGATTACATACAAGTCAGATTATTATTCATTCATTTCTCAGGAGACTTATTTGTTTAATTCAATTACTCTACAGGAGAAAGTGCCACATGTGACATGATCAAAACTGGCTTTAGCAGAAGTGTAACTGTGATTTTGGCTGTTCTGAGAAACCTAAAGAAATTCATGTTTTTTTTGTGTGTGTTATAGGTTCTTCTGACCTGAGCCCGTTCCCTGGTCAGTTTGAGCGTCAGTTCCCGGGCCTCTCCTCCCTCACGGAGAGCCGTTTCTCCAGCCCTCGGATGCACTACCCAGCCACCTTCACCTACACCCCACCCGTCACCTCCGCCATGTCGCTAGGCAGCGCCCACTACCACACCTACCTTCCCCCTCCCTACCCGGGCTCCACCCAGAGCCAGAGCGGACCCTTCCAGACCAGCAGCACGCCCTATCTCTACTACGGCGCTTCGTCCGGCTCGTACCAGTTCTCCATGGTTCCCGGCGGGGATCGTTCGCCCTCTCGCATGATCCCGCCTTGCACTAGCGCCTCCACTGGCACCTCCCTGGTAAACCCCAACCTGCCCAGCCAGACGGAGGGAGGCGTGGACGGCGACGGGAGCCACAGTAACTCCCCGACTGTTCTCAACCCCGGCGGCCGCATGGATGAAGCTGTCTGGAGGCCCTATTGAAGAAAACGAAGGGGGGGGGGATTGGAAGTCAACTGATGTCACGGTTTGAAAGCACAAACCCTTTTTCTGTTGAAAGGGGGATTTTTGAGCTCTCATCAGCTATCTCTACCTTTAACTGGGAAATTGAGGTTGAGATTAAAAAAACAAAACACAAAAAAAAAGCAGACTTGTACGGACGTGTCTTCCTGGAATGTGTTTTGACCAAGGCACAACAAAGGGAGTCATTCTCACAGCAATAATGAGAGAAAGACAATTTTGGTTTACTCGGCCCAAGTGGATGAGACATTATTTCAGTTTGATTATAATCCACGAGCTAAGGGATGCTTCAACAATATTTGTAAAAGACTGCCTCTTTTGTATAGTGTTTGTATTTCAATAAGGCTTTTTTGCAGAGCATGTTTTTGTACTACGACAATATCAAGATGCAAGTTAGGCACTGAGTAGCAAGTGATGAGAGTAACACATATGTTACCTTAAGTGGTACGGACAGTAAGTTTGCTTTAAACCAATTAATTTAACTTGTATATTGTGGGTGAAACGTTGATGTAGATTGAGGCGTTCTCTTAGTTTTAACTTATAAAGCCATAAATTATGTATTGTATTTGAAACTTGAGTCAAAGAAGTGTAATCTGAATATTTTTGATGCATCTATACGACTAAGTTAAAATGTTTTTTGTTTTTTTTTATAGGTAATTTAAGAGAGTGAGAGGTTTCCTTTGTTTTCGTAGTACCCAAAGATTTGAATTGTTTCAAGTATGAAATGTAATTTCCAAAGAGTATTGCAACATGTTTCTTCTGGTGTAACTTTCAGTTTAACTGCTCCGCACGTTCGAGAGCCCCGACATCCTCCCTACGCGTTGACACACATTTGGCTCGGAATTAAACCTTCGGTATTTATTGAGCAATAATGCCCCTTGGCGAAATACCATGAAAGAGAGCTTCGGTGGGGAAAAATAATTATTCGTTGGGGAAATTCTGCTTGATTTCTTTAGTTTGTCTAGTCTGACATGCGCACAGATATATATATATATATATATATATATATATATATATGTGTGTTTTCCTGTCCAAATAAGAAATGGTACATTTATACATAAAGTGACATGTAGCCCAAAGATGATCCTGGTGGTGCCACGCCTACAGTGGTGCTCCGAGCGCACTCTAATGCAGCAGGTCAGACTTTAAGGTTCAGTTGTTCTATGAGCTTCACGACTACATGGACTCCTCAGGACTGGAATGATCCCCGGATGGTCTCAAATCCACCACATTTGTTAAATCTGCACGTCTTTTTTTTTCTTTCCATTTCCAGTCCGGCTGAATCCTCCGTCAAGATTATAGGGAAAACATGCCAAGTCTGTTATAGCTTTCATATCATGTGCAAAAGATAGCTTTGAAAAAGTCTGTCTTAGTGTGTGACACACACGGGTACTTTTTGTTTCCCTGCTTGTTTCTCTCTCTCTCAGTCTCTGAGACTGAGAAGAGAAAATATCACAGTTGAAGATAACGGAGACTGTGACATTCCTCCAGACTTTATTTATTTTCCTTATTTCTCTGCTTTTGTTGACACGGTTTACCTTGTAGATTTGTATCGTGCTCACTTCCCGGTGCCCCGATCTAAAACCCTTCTGTGGCACCAGTGTGAGGGCAGGTCAGATATTTTCCAATTTGAAATGACTATGTGAAATAAAACATTTAAAAAAAAGTGTTAGAGTGCAAAAAGTGAAGTGATTGGATGCAGCTGCTGGCAGCAAACTGGTAACCAAAAAGTATGGGAGATAATATGGGTATGTTTGTTTCATAAAGCACTTATTTCTTCTTTTCTTTCTAGCAGCACTTGCGGCAGGCTGCCAGCAGGGCTCGTGGTTTTGGTGCTCAGTGCAGATATAACACCACTGGAGTCACACACACACACACACACACATATATATATCTATATATGTATATATACACACACTCACACACTCTCTCACATAGTCACACTCACACACATATATATATCTATATGATATATGTACGTGTGTGAGTATGTGAGAGAGAGTGTGAGTGTGTGTATATATATATAGATATATATACACACACGCATACACACACACTCTCACTCACACACACATATATATATATACACACTCGCACTCACACACCTGTATATATATAGATATATAGATATCTATATATATACACACACACTAACATATGTGAGTGTGTGTATGTGTGTGTATATATATCTATATATACACACACATACACATACACACACACTCTTCTACACACTCACACACGTATATATATATATATACACACACACACACACATACACACACACTCTCTCACACACTCACATACACATATATATATATATATATATATACACACACATACACATACACACACACTCTTCTACACACACACACACACATACACACACACGCTCTCACACACTCACATACACATATATATATATATATACACACACACACAGACACACACACTCAAAATGGATAACACTTGGCCAAACAAGCCATTTACATTGGAGTTGAATCTGATCTCAGAAGTCAGTTGGTATTTGTTTGAAAAAAGCATTTTTCTTGGTTTCATACAATATGATATTCACTGCATGTAGGTAATATAATAAGCCAATTTGAAAAAGCTGAGAAAAACATGGCCCTGTCCAAGGATCAGACTTCAAGCCTTTCATTGAAGGTTTGCACGCAGTGCCTCGTTCCCAGCCTCTGCAGAGGATGTTCTGAACTCACTTAATGGAATTGAACATGTCACACTACATTTCCCCGAGTGCTCCAGCCCCAACGAAAAGCCTTTCTGCTGTTACAGTGTAACATAAGAAAGCAAATAAAAACCTTTTTAGATTGCTGTGATTTTATAGCTTTTTTCCCCCATTGCAAATTTATTCAATGTCTCCGTAGTAACCAGTAACTATGCACATGTTGGGATTTATTTAATCTGCTTCTTTCTCAACTCTGAACAGGAAATTGTCTTTTAAAACTGTTTACACATCAATGCAGCACTGACATCCCATTTTGTCCACATCTGCTTTTGTTTGTGTTGTGTGTTTTTTCCTTCATCTTCTTTCTTTCCTTCGGTTAAATGTTGCGTACAAACTGTCATCAGAAACCTTGTATTATTTAACGATTAGCATGTATGATATCCAGGAACCATACCTTACCCTGCTCTTGTGTAAAGTTGACTTGTTGTGTGTCTATTGTTGTGCTTCTTCTCTCATGAACACTTGTCAGGAAACGGAAACTAATGGAGACTCCGTTAGTTTTTTGCTGGTATGTTTCATAAAGATCATCAAGTGAGGTTGTTTTTTTTAAAAGGGACAAACAGACCTGACAACAGTGAGTGAAATTGGCATTGTGATTGTACATTTTGTTTATTTTAAGAATAAAATAGGAATTTTGTAACTTAATTTTCCCTCTTAATCTCCTCTTTACACTGAAATGACAGTGTTTGTTTTATTTTGAAAGGCAAGAGATTATCCTCCACGTTTTCTGAGTATTTAGAGTTTCCACTTAAAGGACCCCTCTGCTCAAAAATGTGTTTTCGCTTTTGTTATTTTATGAATGATGCACATGCAGAGTTCAAACCTAGAAGGTTGTTTTCAGGGTGCACAGCTGTAAAGTTTGTTTTTAAAGGGGAAACGTTTGTTTTTTTCTTTGCTTACTTTAAAACAATTTCAGTGATGTTCATAGAAACAGGAACAAAGTATCCAATCACGGTTCATTAGTGACGTAAAAACGTGGAAACATCCAGTGCACAGACACTGAGAATGGACTTTTTTAAAGGCCAGGTTTTGAAATGAACAATATTTACATATTGATAGATTAATATTATTTTTTAATAATGGAGAAGGAGAAGTCTGCCTTTAAAGGTCCAATATTTTAAAAAGTGACTTTTGGTCATAAAGCGGGTCAGGGTGCTGTACGAATAGTGTGTAAATATGAAAACATGCAAACCACAGAGAAATGCACACAGCCTGTATTCAGCAAACGGACTTTAAAGGAGCCGTCAGGACTTCTGCACAGTTGTGATGTGCTGCTACAGTGCTGTTATTGTCATTCCCTGGTTGCAATGATGGTGCAAAGACACCGAGAGCACAGATGCAGAAGACCTGGAAACACTAACCAATCAGATCAGACTGGGAGGAGGGGCTTAAAGAGACAGGCGCCCTCAGGCAGAGGGGGAATACAGTATATTCATATATGTGATTTTGAACTTTAAAGTTCTAGTAGAAACCCAAATTACAAGTATGAACTTGAAAATATGTCCCCTTTAAGATTTTTGACCAGGCACTCAAGCTTTTTTGAATTTAAAAAGCTCATCCACAATATTTCCTGGATATTTTGATTAGATTTCCCCTGATTATCATTTAAACATAAATTGTCACCACTGAACACACTCTAACATCTAGCAGTGTCATCACCTTTGCAATCTTTTCTTAAAGAGTTAACAAGCAGATCTCAGAGCGTGTTGCACGTAGGAAGCACATTTAGTGGTATCATCTCTGGTCTGCTGCTCCGTCTGTACCAACATTGTCTTTGGACGGGGACTATGGCGGGTTGAGGCCCCAGCATGCTCAGCCAAACTACTACTACTGCCACTGCCACTGCCATGGCTTCATTTCAAAGGTACACTGAGAAACCAGAGAGATGGAGACAGGAACAGAGACAGGGAGACCCGGGGAAGCTGTTTTACATTATTTCCAAGACATAATAGAGCCAATCTAAGTGTGCGCACACACGTACACATGCTGAAAAGGAGAGAGGGAGAAGGGAAGGGGAGCTACATCCCACGTGTTTTTTTTTTAAAGTACAGATTGGGAACATTCTCGGGGTTTCCCTGAATATAGATTGCATGGAAAGAGCTCCCGCTGGTTTCAGGTTCACATTCGCAGGGTTCTCAGCCATGTCTAGAAATTATAATAATGAACTCCGGCGAAGCAACGGGACCCAGACACCCAGAGAAATTAGCATAATGTCCTGCATGCACGGAAGAGACAGCAGAGCGGGGGCAGACTGGTTTTAAGAGGGCTTGGTATGGAGTTTTTTTGTCCCTGTTGAATTTGGTGGTTGAAGAATGATGCCAGCGATGATGGGCGCTTGATTTTTATACCAGATCGTAAGCAGTCGTTTTGCAGCGCAGAGAAGGCCGCGCTCTCTTCCTTGTGTTATGCAAAAAGAGAAACAGGAGTTTATGAGGGGACAACCCCGCTCAAATCGGATGACTGTGCACAAACACACATACACAAACACAAGGCTGACAGCCCATACAAACTGTTTACTTGACCTCTACGAAGGTTTCAGAGGAGCAGCTCAGGCGGGAAGTGATCTCAAGGGTCCCATACCGCTCTCAGAGCTGCATGTCTCTGCCTATGTTTCCGTCTCCGCTAACAGGGCTGAGGACTGTGTGGGGGTGTGTGTGGGTGTGTGTGTGTTTTCTGTAGGAGTCCATGCATCTTGATTTCTCATTTAGTGCAGAGATAAACTGAGGGCAAGGGGCTCTCCAGTGTGGGCCTTGCCTGTCAAAGCATGAAGCATGAAGCATGAAGCACTGACCTCCCTGAACCTTTCTAATCGAATGTCATCTGATCTAAACCAATGGCGACGGGCCACCTTAATGTCTTAGAGGAAGACCATCTCTGGGATCAGGCCATACCCACCATAAAACACACAAAACTCATCTTAATTTGATCTGATTGTAATTGAGCAAACCTCCCCTCACACTCCAGGAGAATTTCAAACTGAGTCAACAATAACTGTGTACTTTGGCGCACTCTAGTGGCTTTTTTATTTAACCTTAGGGACCAGGGTGAGGGGCCCACCCATATGGTGTTCCATACAGCCAAAGGCAGCCTGGATGTGGCCAAACTTGCACTTATTATGTTAGTGGTGCTCCTGCTATAGTTCCAACACCCCACATGTTGTCTCTGTGGACTTGTACAAGAGGTTTTACTTCATAAATGAATGTCAGATATGAAAGGTTCCCCACCCTCACAGAGAGGAGGGGGGGGGGGGGGGGGATGTAAATTGTGACTTGTCTTCTGACCTGTAATAAAATAAATGATCAATTGGCAGGCGAGCTGCATTCGGGCAGCAGCCCAGAACCTCACAGACATGGTAGGTTGTAAGGCAGCCTGACATCCAGCACTAAAATCCATTCATCACTAGATTAAAGCATGCCTGTGTCTTTAGCCTGCTTTGGAAACATTTGATTCCACGAAACCATTTGCTGCTAAGTGAAATGCAAAAAGTTCACTTATGAAACATAAAAAGCCTACATTTAATGAGTTCTGCCAGCTCATGTTATGCAATTTGATACATGGCCACACTGCCTGAAAAAAAAAAAAAAGGAATTACTGTGAAAATGCGAGTGTCAGGACCATGGACAGCGACCAAACACACAAACAAAAGCCCTCTTTGTCCAAGGCCTCCGCTTCATGTCAGTGTTTCAAATTATACACCATCTCAACTGTCAAAAAATAGGCAAACTGTTGCAGCACGACTGAGTGTACAGAACATAAGACAGGATAAACCTCCGCTCAGTGCCAAATATTCATGCAAAACAGGCCTTTTCCATAGGTTTCAGCCAGGCAATAAAATTTCAAAAATTTGGGCAGGGGCCCCATCTTTGCCTGAAACTCAAGCATGAAGGAGCCCTATGTGTTCTTCCTGTCAGATGAAGGGCCGTTAAAATTTTATCAGGCAAGTGTTAATTGAGAACTAATGGGCTGGTAATTCAGAGCGGCGAGATCCAGTTGACTGCTGAATGACATACAACTCTGGTGACATTTAGATCATGTTGGGGCTTTTTGGAAAATCCACCACACGACCGTAGCCGTGGTGGTGGATGCCAGGCGAAACGGGGGATGAAGGATGCCCGCCATCGTGTCTGGTTCTGCTTTAGACATTCATCCTCTCAGTCTCCAAGGATCATAACTCGTGTTAGAGGCAGGTTTTATGGTTTATGACTGGAAAATAAAATGCTGCGTGTTTCCTGCAGGCGAAGCGATGATTTACAACTATGAATGATAAAGTGAGCGCCCGCCTGACAGTGCGGATGTGTGAGGGCTGCTGAGGATCCAGACATGTCCGACATGTGGATGTGAATGTGGTTGTATAGCGAGCGCGGTCACCGCAGTGTGGTTATATACATTGGAACACAGCAGAGAGGGAAAAGTTCTGGCTCACTAGTAGGTATCAATACCTGACATCATCATCTCACATAATTAGCGCAGTGTCCACATCCTTCTTCAGTGACCATGGATTATTTCATGTGGTCCACAACTGGAACTGAAACTCTAACCAGGGAATCTAACCAAGAGCATAAATACCCCCAAGCTCTGCTGTCTGCAGACATGGTTACTCATTTCAACTACTCCTCTCCAAAAAGCCAATCAGATATGTTTATTGTTATCTTCTGCCTCAATTTGGGCCTGATTATTTAAATACACAGAAAAATGTCTTGATCACCTGGCTCGGAGCTCAAACAGTCCGCGCTTTGGGCCACGACAGGCCTGTCCCGGCCTCCGCATGGCTCTACCACTGATCTAAGACAGGAGCCGGTGTTTGCCAAGAACTCTCTCTGGTGAGGTCGTCAGTCTTACACCGAAACCGCAGGCGCGCGCCAGGCAGATCAATAATCCCCATCGAGCTTCACCACAAGTCACTCAAACCTCCAAGGGCAGCCGAGCGGAGGAGGGTTGGGGGACCTGCTGAGAATTTGATACTCTCTAAGTTGCTCTCTGTCTCCGTGTGGAAGAGACGAGGACGCGTCCTCCGTAGCTCTGTCTGCTCTTTTAAACATGATCTCCTGTTATGACATGGCTCCTGTCATTGTCGGCCATGCTCTGATTAGACACTTCCTTCACAGGACTGTAGGAGCTCAGCCGTCACCTTCTCAGCGGGTGGATGTTGGTCTCGCGTGTCAGTCATTACCCAACACCAGGAATCAGTGACTGGGATGCATATTTAAGTAGGAAAACAGAGCTGAATCTCCACTCATATTATTTGTGCATTTGATTTATTAAAGGTCCCATATTGTAACAGTGAGATTTGAATGTCTTTTTTATTATAAAGCAGGTCGAAGTGATATATAAAAATACTGTAAAGTATCAAAACGCCCAATCCACTGAGAAATGCACACAGCCTGTATTCAGAAACTCTCAGGACTTCTGTAGGGTTGTCACAACTATACTATGCACTCAGTGGCCACTTTATTAGGTACACCTCTCCAACTGCTCTTTAACGCACATTTCTAATCAGCCAATCACAGGGCAGTAACTCAGTGCATTTAGGCATGTAGACATGGTTAAGACGATCTGCTGCAGTTCGAACCGAGCATCAAAACGGGGACGAAAGGTGATTGAAGTGACTTTGAACGTGCCGTGGTTGTTGGTGCCAGACGGGCTGCTCTGAGTATTTCACAAACTGCTGATCTACTGGGATTTTCACGCACAATCATCTCTAGGGTTTTTACAGAGAATGCTCCCAAAAAAAGAAAGGATCCAGTGAGCGGCAGTTCTGTGGGCGCAAATGCCTTGTTGATGCCAGAGGTCAGAGGAGGATGGCCAGACTGGTTCGAGTTGGAGATGCTGGTTGGAGCATCTGTGAACACACACCACCTACTTTTTTGCAGAGAGGGAAAAGCAGCAGAAGATCACACTGACACTTTCTTAAGAACCAGGTGTGCCTAATAAAGTGGCCAGTGAATGTATATACTGTAGGTAGAAAGTGCAGTCATACCCAGGCTGCAATGACGATGTGAAGATACGAAAGACCCCTAAGAGCTGGAAACACGGACCAATCAGAGCAGACTGAGCTTTGTGGAAGGGGTGCTAAAACAGAGCGTTTTTATTCAGACGGACAGTGTGAGAAAAATAAGTTCTTGTTTTTTTTTTACCTTGAAGTCTGAAAACATGTTTTAGTAGAAACTCAAAATACAAGTAGGAACCTGATAATTAGCATAATAGGTCCCCTTAATATCACATTCAGGCAGCTAGTCGACTCATGTGCTTTATAAAATATAATATAAAAGCATTAAATGTTATGAAAGTAGCTTTTATATAGACAATTATAGCGGATGAAAACTTCAAATATTTCAGTTCACGTTGTACAAATTGAGCAAATACGTCACTTCCGGCCACCATCTTTGTTTGAATTATGAATAAAAAACATAATTTTGGAAACAAGTTACAATAAACAGAATATTTTCATCCAGGTGATTAGAAGAGTCTGAGCATTGTGGAAATACCGATTTAACCGGATAAGCCGTGCGCCGAGGACAAAATAGCCCTTTTGAGAGTAAATGCGTGAGACTGCGGTGAGTTAGCACAGTTAGCCTGCAGCTCGATAGCCTCTCACACAAAGAGTCATTTACTTTGCCACTAACTCAGTTAAAGCTTGTCCATACTGCTTAAAAGCCTTACAATATTTTTCTGAGACTTCTTTATACTTTCTACCGTAGTTTATTGTTTGAAGAAAACCCGCTAATTAATGCGAATGCTAATAGCAACCGTGACATGCTAATGGCTAGCTCGAAATGCTAATTTGCCTATTGTTTACATGGTTAATGCTTGGCTCATGCTAATCGCTATGCTAATCACTAAGCTAAAGCTAAGTTTCCATGCAGTTTCTAATGAGAAGATGCAGTTAAGGAATGGTGTCGCTAGCCTTTGGGTAACAACACCATTCAAGGTGTGGTGTATTTCATTTTGATGAAGAAATTGCACTTTTAAAATAAAAACTGTAATTGATTTGATGTTTAAGAGTAAAATGTTAAATGGTGAAGTAAACTAATGAAAAAACCTGATATAAGATGAACAGAGGTTAAAAAGGATGCATATATTATGTGTCTGTTAAAAATACTATTGTTGAATTATATTGATAATTCATGAATAATTGATTACATTAATAGTTAAAACGATTTGTTTTACTTCTATGGGGGAATTGTTGGGCTATACCTACTCTGTAAAGTGTCCTGAGATGAATTTGTTATGATTCAGCACTATAAATAAAATTGAATTGAATTGAATTGAATTGAATTCATACTAGTTAATTTATTGTGATTATGTATTTCCTTGATTTTTGGTGATATATTTCATGCTTGAACTGAGAAGATGATGAGTTAAAAGTAACTGAGACAGAATCAGATTAAGTTACTCACAACTATGGACTTTCTGTGTATGTTGTTTTTTTTCTTTTGCTAGTCTGAACTACCGTACGAGAAATAGAGAGCAAGAGACGATTAAGATGGCGAACCCAGCCCAGCGACTCTGACAGACAGAGAGAATTGGAGACACCGCGTGGCCAGCTGCAAAACCTACCTCGACGACTCCAGATCATGTGGATCTCACACTGAGAACAGATAAGATACACACACCTGACCTACCCGTGAAGTAGTAGTAGTAATTACAAAAATGAAGGACAAAGACACTGAATTGACATTGATACACAGAACATATACTGTACATTGGATCCTTATTTAACATAATTTACCAGAATACTGAGCAGGAGAGCTCGGTTTCCTTGGACTCTTCTTTTTGTTTTGTTTTTTATTTTTACAGCACCTTATTTTGGTAACAAGTGAACATCCGAGCCTTGCTCCTGAGCTTGATGTGTAATATTTGTTTTGCATTGATATCAAAATATCACCTGTTCAAATACAAACACCCACTCCTTTTTGTGAGTCACTTCCTGGTGCAACTCCTACCGCACCTATAGCGATGTGAGTATCGCTTAAATCTCTAAGTTAGGACTAAAGGTGCTACAACATGGTTAGCTCTTTCATACTGTAATGATAGATAATACATGAGTCACAAACCAGGGTTATGTCTGGTCAATGTACGATCATTCTGAAAACTGTGCAGTGCAGAACAGGGTATTGTATGAAATTACACTACAAATAAAGCCCTTTCTGCTGCTCTTGCTGTTAAAGGACATGAATTAAAGCGGGACGTATGAAGTAAAACCAAACTTCACCTCAGGCTGAAACATGTGTGTCTGTCTCGTGGGTCCAATGTATGGCAAGCAGCACTGAGGTCTATATGTATGCAGTATTTCTTAAACTATGGGTCTGGTCCTTAATTGGATCACAAGTGTGTTTCTGGTGGGTCCTCACACGTCAAACACACCAGTTTGTTTTAATCAGCTCTGGTCTCAAAGCAGGGCTCAATTTAGACAATTTATGCCTGAGCTGAAAAGGTTTACTAAACCTGGCTATAAAAGTAGGCTGTGTGTGAGTCCCCGTCAGCCTATATGGACTCCCTTTGCTATGGTGGCCAAGCCAAGGCCAGCGACTGGTAGATCCACTGGGAGTGTAATAACAGATTAATGTGGCGTGCCAGGCCCCATGACCAGACGTGTTTGACGTTAATGCTCCACTGTATATTATCCAGCTTGCAGAAATGTTGGATGTGAGCAATGGGATCCAAGGACAGGGATGTTTAGGTACTAATTACCAAACAGCAAGGCACAAGTTTCGCTCCATATTTCCTTACTCCTGTGGAAACACTAGGCAGGCTCCATTTATTTTCTTTGACTGTTGTTTCTGGCAAGGCTGCGTCTCAGTAAACACCACTCGCCCACCATTGTAAATCCGACAGGCGCAGATCTTTCAAGTTAGACTCCTTTGAGGAAAAATGGAGACAGATCGGATGGCGGCGCTCGGGTTTTCCGTCTTAATGAGAGAGTGGAGAAGAGGGATGGCGTTTGATCCCTGGCATGGAAGCCTCTATTTAAGCCTGTCAACGGTCATCACTCTCTCTCTCCTTTCTCTCTCTCTCTCTCTTTCTCCTCTCTCTCAGTTAAGGCTAGAGAAACAGACTTGCACCACTGGATTTGATCAACTCAGTCAGGCACACTTAACCCTTTTCAAGACCATGATCCAGGCTCCACCAGCACCTTCACTATCACCGAGACAGACCACTCACCCCACCCTTCATGACAACGTCTAAAGTATCAGTGTTGATTGATCACCTAGCTGGAAAAGGAAAGAAAAGGCAGAAGCAGATCTGTGAAAATATTATTTTATTTGTAGAGCTTCGCAATGAGCAAGGCTCTCAGTCATTATGCTCCAATTTCATATCATATGTTTGTCCAAACCACACAAGAGCCTTATGGTTCTTCAAGGAAGTCTCGCTATAGTTGCAGCCTGACACCAAGCCAAAGACGATAAGCCCCAAGACAAATTTCCATCTTCCTCTGCGTGGACAATGAAACTTTTGAACTTGAACTTTAGCCTGTGGATGTTGATAGGATCCTCAGAGTGGAGGAAATGTCTCTTTGATGAAGGGCTGGAGGGCAGGGCTCCTGACCATCATGGACCTGGCCTGGAAGACGCTTTTCATCGCAGCACTAATGGCTCTACCTAATCAGGCCTGATTGGGGCTGCTAAATAAATACTCTCCGCTCATAATATCATGTGTAACTTAAGACAAAATCAATACCTAGACCGAACACTAATAGCTAGAGGCAGAACAAATGTTTCAGCTCTGGCTGCAATACATTTTTCTTTTAGAAGACAGTGACATTGGCATGGATTTTTGATTCTTCCAAATAAAGGCACATAGTTGAGGATTTTTCATATTTTAGAAAGAAGCTCGTAAATATTACAATTTAAAACAGATTCATGCATGCAAACTAATCAGAAGCAAGCTTTGTTCTATCATCGATGCCCTTCTCAGCCAAATCTTTCGAACTAACATCGTCGAGCACATAAACTCATTGTTGAAATCAGTCTTTCTTCAAATCAATCTCTCAGAAGCAGGAGTGAATCTCAAGATACGTACAAGGAAACAACACAACTGCAGCAACACCTACAGTAATGACAATCAAAATGAATCTGAAGAGCGCAACAGTCATATTCGGCAAAACAGTTAGCGGCAGTCATCAATCATAGATGAATCAAGGTGTCTCCCCGGGAGCCAAAGCTTGATAATAAACACTGGAGTCAGACTAGACTTCTGTGGGTTTACGAATAGGAATAAATAAAGTGAACGACCCTGACATCAGCAGCTAGTAAAATGTTTGGCTGTGCGGACCGGTGGAGTACTGTATGAAAGAGAGCTTTGTGTTACGAGAAATAAATACAGACGGGACACAATCATGTTTGAGTCAAAGTGTTATGTTAGAAGTTTCACAGCAGCAAAATTTAAATGTGGTTTGAAACCTGTGAATTAAGTTAAATGGGCTTGATTTATAGTCTGCTCCAATTCTCTTTTACCATGTCTGTTCCTGTAATTGCAACACCATATACAGCTGTAAAGCAGTGGGCCACCCAACACAGACATCTGTAACATATGACCTGTTTACTATGACGGATAGAAATGATCTCTGGTTCCTTCTACATGTCCCTGAAGAAGACTCAAAAGGATAGTCACATTTATGTTGCAACGGATGTTTTTTTGTATTGTGTTACTAGTTTATTTCGCTTGAGCTCACGTCAGTTGGCGAGTTACTTGGCCAGTCTCCTCGCCACGTCTTTGTAGGCGATCTCAATCTCGGCGTCAGCAGCGCAGGTGTTGGTGAATTCATCACGTGTGTAGGCGTTCTTCAGATACCGCCACACCCCTGACATGTCTGAGGGAATATCGTAGTTGCGGTACTTCTTAGCAACAACCTGGGTAGAGAAGGCAAAGCTGTAACTTCATGTAGCGACGAACAACTTGATTTATTTTGTCAGGCATTTAAAATCTACCCTTGGGCCGTCTTATAACTGTCCCATCAGTTTATGTGCAGTGCATTCCACAAGGTATTTTGAGATGAGTTGTTGCAATTTACATTTTTGTGCCTAACTTTCTCTAAGCCTGCCTCATTTACTGCTTTTTCAGTTAATAAATGAGACAGTAAATTACTTTCAACAGCCCTCTGGGTGTTTTCTGCGCTGCATATGTTCAAGAACGTGATCAGAAAAGAAAACATGAGGAAAGATGAGAGGGAGAAAAACGGTGTGATTCAAATTAACTAACAAAACGTGTCTGTTCTGAACGTGCTGATTGTCTGGCCTCTGGTTTTGCTGCTTGCAGCTGTCTGGAGAACTGTTCATCCAAACAACTTCACACTAGACACTGCACTTCCTTGGGTCCTGAGTAATACACCTGCCATGACATGCAGTAGTTGCATTCCCTGGCAATGTGTAAACGCGTCATCAGCAGTGACAATGCTAACATGCTGATGTTTAGGAGGTAGAATGTTTACCATGTTCCATGAGTGTTAGCACGCTAACATTTGCTTATTGGCAGTAAACACAAAGTGCAGCTGAGGCTGATAGGAACGTCATGTTAAGCAGTTATCTGCTTATAGACCTGCAGGTGGCGCTCAAGGGAAGGGCAGGGGTTCAGCAAGGTCAGTCCCAGATTTCATTGCAATCCATCCAACAGTTGTTGAGATATTTGCATTTGTAAAAAAAAAAAAGAAAGAAAGAAATTGGACCATCAGACACCTATCTATGGTCAGTGGACTCAGTACATTAGTATTTTTTTCCCCCCAACGTACAGCTGAAGAAAGAAGCTTTTTCTCTTAAATTTGGGACTGACCCAAGTTTGTTTTTTTTATTGGTGAGACTTATAGTGGGAATATATTAAAGTGACAGTGTGATGTGCTCCCTCTTTACCTTGACTATGTGCAGTTTAGGCAGCAGGTTGCAGTCTGCAAGAGTGAGCTCGTTTCCATCAAGGAAGCTTCGGTTGGAGCCCTTCTCCTCCTCCATGCTGTCTGCATCTATTTCCTCTGGCAAGGTGCTGTTCAGGTAGTCATCCAGCTTCTTCAGGGCCTTGGCCAAACCTTTCTCTAGAACTGGACACACAAAGTCACATATACATGGTTTCAATACTGTAACAAGGTAAACGTGTGTGGTGATAACCTCACTAGGTGGCAGCACAGCAAAATATATGAAGCAAAGCAAGCCTCAAATACTGGACTCTGCTACTACCTAGTGGAGAAATTTTATAATGGCTGTCATATATTCTGCTGTGTGTACGTGTGTGTGTGTGTGTGTGTGTGGGGGGGGGGTCTGGGAGTGTAAATGGCATAAAATGAGCAGCCCACCAGCGTTGGCCTCTGGTTTGGTGTTCTTGATGTAGGCTGAGAACTTGGCGAAGATGTCATTTCCAGCTGTGTTCGACTCTCTCTGCTTGGCAGCCAGTCTGGGATACCTGAGCAGACGGGGGGACGGGGGGGCGGGAGGCAAGGAGTCGCAGTCAGAGACGCAAGCGGACCAAACCATCTGGATAGCATTAACACCTGGACTGGAGCTCAGCTCAGACTGAAAGCATGTTACACACTCACACCGAGTTGGCCACCTCTCTTGGTAAGCTCTCTCACATTAAGGTCCATTTATAATACAAAAAACTTTACAGGTAATAAAAGAAAGATTTAGTTTATCTGACTTTTTCTCTGCTACTGCTCACACACAGGCTCTGGGTTTCTTTTTCCTTGGGAATGACAACAAAACACAACACACCTGTCTTGATTCTTTTAAAATTACACAAAAGCTGTGGCTAAATAAAGCACATATGGATGCTGCTTGTGTGTCTGAGACATACAGTATATAGTATACTCATTCACAAAAGATTTACAACATCCATAAACAACAAACGGCTATATCGGTTGACATCAGTCTTCATCAAACACAGCACATATTCGCTTTTATTGGACTACAATGTTTCCTGCTCTTTTAACGGTGTCGCTGAAATAAATCCAGCCAAAAGCAGCGTGTGTGTAGTCAGCGATATTGTAAACTACGTGTTGTAAAACCTTCCAGTTGGATTACTTTGGAGGAGAGAGCGTTTCCTCCAGGAACTCCTCGATCTTGTTGATATCGGTCTTGACTTCTCCGTTGAAGGTCAGGAAAGGAGGGTGTGTCCCCGGGGCCAGGTTGTGCAGATCTGCTGGCTTTCTGCAGAGGACATAGGAGATAGTAGTATATCATCATAAAGAAGTGCATGAGCGTGTTCGTGCGCTGGAAGCCCACATTCCTGTATCCCAACCTTTTGAGGTCGACCGTGGTGACGTTGAAGACGACCCCTTTGAGCCAGAGGATCATGAAGAGGCGCTGAGAGAACGGACAGTTGCCGATGCTTTCTCCATCGTTGCCCGCCTGCACACAGACAACACGACAGGAGACAAGTCAGAGCCGGGAAATATGATGCATAGTGGAAACATAGCAATTGAACTGAAAGGATAGTTTGGATATTTTGAAGTGGGGTTGTATGAGGTGCTTATCCGTAGTCAGTGTGTTATCTACAGTAGAAGTTGGTCAACGTGCCCCGAGTTAGGAGAGACAGGCATGGAAGCACAGCAATGTACTGCTGTGGATGGGGGAAGCAGCTAAACGCGTTTTAGCCACCTAAAAAAAGGGACTACCTAAAACAAAATCTGTTGAAGTGTATGCTATATTTGGAATACTTTCACCGCTTTACCTTGCTGTCAAACATCCCTGTTTAAGTTTACACAGGGGGAAGTTGTTTTATACTCCTGTCAATGCCACCAGACTCCATTGACAAAAACAGTCATTTTACCTCACAGAGCAGCTTTACAGTTCCTAAACACCAAAGTCACACAGTAACACAAAAAAAATAACCACCGAGGAAGAAGTAGACCAGTAACTCCTGTGTCCTGTGAGGTAAAGTTACTATTTTTGTTAATGGGGTCTGGTTACTTTGACCAGAGCATAAAACATCTTTTCTTTGTATTTATCAAAGAACATTTACATTACAGCAAACGGATTCTCTCTGGACTGTTGGTCAGACAAAACAAGGCATTTGATGACATCACACTAGGCTCAGGGAAATGTGATGTATTTCTTTTTACTGTTCTCTTATCTTTTATCGAACAACGTTTATTTGAGAAAGTACTTGTTAAACTCATCGATGACGAAAAATAACCAAAGACCTCACGGAAAACTGAGCTATTTATTACAAACATGCAATTTCTTTCTGATTTCGGATCTTCCCTTTTCCTACCAGCAAGTAAATACATACTGGATTTAGCTGACTGTTCTCTTTAACTTTTATAAGACCAGTAAGCGTTGTGGTGGTATGAATGTGAACGCTACGCACACACACATTCTTAAATGCCTGATACAATGTGATAAGGAGTGAGTCAGACCAAAAGTACACTCTGGTTATCCGTAATAATCTACATAAACTAATTGATGTCGATTTCGATCTGGGCACATAACAAAGCATTCTAACCAACACCGAAAAGAAAAACTAAATTGTTGGATTTTTCTAAATGGTTTTGAAGAAGGATTAGAATTAATCCTATATATAAAGCGAGAAAATAACCAATAGGAGTTGCAGGTTGTTCTGCAGCGATACTAATCACGTCCCCACCATGATATACTTGCGAACATGCAGTGAGATCGTATGTATGGAAAGGCATCAGCGGTGACACCTGACCCACTGGCCCAGCTGAATTATACATAGTGATTCCATTACCAGGTTCACTGGCCAACAGGGCACAGAGTGCAGGGTCAGCCCTGTAGGCCTGCAGTCACAGAGGGGTCCACAACACACAGCAGAATAAGTGCAACGACCTGGAGGTCGACACAGATTTGACAGTGGAGATAGTTTCCTTCATTTATGACATTAATGATTTGGAAACTGGAGTTTAAAGGGGACTTATGATGCTTATATTCAGGTTCATAATAGTTTCATTTCTGCTTGAACATTTTTAGATTCTTACACATTATTTTTCTCATTCTCTCTGTCTTGATATATCTGTCGTGACCCTCTGTCTGAAACACTAAATTTTAGCGCCTGTCACTTTAAGGGGCCTTTCATCCACACGTAACCGCAGCTGTGGGCTCCTGAGTTTTTTGTAACCGGAGTCAAAGGTGAACTTTTTAGAAAAGTATGATTTCAGCAGTGGTGAAATCATACTCCCGAGGAAAACTGCAATTTCTTGTCGACATTGTTTGACGTCACACTGTGCGACGGAAAACAGTCAGTTGTATCCATGGAGACTTGTGGAGGACTCTAGACGTGACCAGCCGACGTAGGCGGATTTTGCGGTTTCATTTGGACGGAGATATTTTTTAACACACCGGTGGTGTGGACGGGAACTTTTTTTAACCGGGGACTATTAAAGTTTGGTTTCAAAAATACCTGTGTTGGTGTGGAGTAGGCTTAAGACCCCCTCCTGAAAAAGCCCATTCTGCTCTGATTGGTCAATGTTTCCAGGTCCAGAACTGTAGCTTCACCCTCTACCTATATCAAGTATAATTGTGACATCACAACGTACAGAAGTCCTGACGGCTCGTTTAAAGTCACAGTTTCTGAATGCGGTCTTTGTGCATCTCTCTGTGGATCGAGTGTTTTGATCCTTTCACAGTATTTATACAGCACCTCCACCTGATTTGTAATTATAAAAGACACTTTTTTACAATATCGGACCTTTAAAGAACACATAAGGGAATCTAATCATGTGCAATACCATTATTACTGTATTTATAATGGTCAATATCACAACTTAATGATTCACTTGCAGCACTCCCTTCATTGAAAAAGTGTTTGGGCACTCAGTTCATGTGCCTGTCAGTGCACTGCTCCTAGCAAACACCAGAAAACTATGTCTGAGTCCGTTGGTCCAAAAGTAGCTGAGCCAACTGTATGTACGCCAGCCATTGATGCCCAGTGCTGTCATGCAGCCTGAGCGCATGTGATGCTTCTGTCCGTGCATTGTTATGACTAGGCTCGGCGGCACGGTGGTAACACAATACACAGCCACTTATAATAGCCAATCATCATCTAGAACACGGAGGACAAAAGCTGTCACACACAACTGGGCCTGTGAGTGCACGGAGCCGCTGAGAGATCTGATGATGAGGGGGGTCTAAAGGAGGCAACGTTACTTCATATGATCCATCACATACACATACATATACATATACACTATATTAGTATAGATTTTTCATTAGAAAGATCCGATACCCAGGCTCAGACTAATAATTTGAGTCAATTGTTGCGGTTTCATTCCCATTATGTTTTTTTGTTAAACACATTATGAAAGCTATATTAGCTGTATTAAAGCTATTCCAACTTAATTGTAAAATTTGCCCAAAGGTACCACGCTTAAAATATATCTGCATCCTGGCATTACAGGGGGAAAATCATCTTATCACAAGTAACTGACAGAATAACATTTTCTGCTACTTTGAGGAATAATTAAGGCACAATTGGCTTGTTTTACAGTTAAATCTCTGTATAGATGAGTGCTGGGGAGTAACACTTTAAAGGGGACATATGCTAATTTTCAGGTTTTTATATGCTTTAATGTTTAAAAACACATTCTTTTTCTCATACTGTCTGCCTGAATATACCTGAATTCACACGATGCATTTCTCATTTAAAAAAAAAAGACATCTCACTCTTAATAATATGGGGCCTTTAAAGTAATTTGGTATGATACCTCAATATGATTGAAGGACTCAAACGAGAGAGAGTATAATATGAAAGATTGAAATGACTGCAGCAGAGGACAAGGCATCCTGACTTTTATTCTCAACTATTAAGTCTAAGTCCCATAAATGTTAGATCCCAGGATGCAACCAATCACATTGTCTTTCATTGGAGCTATGCTGTGTCATAATTTGTTAATTGTTTTTGCAGGGCTGAGGTCATTAAAGGAGGTGCAGCCATGTAGGATAGCTCTCTGTCCATGTAGGTCACATCTCAGATGGCAGCATGAAAAAAAGAAAAAAGTATCTGGGCTGCAGCTACTATGGAAACTACTCCATAAACAAGGTTTATGCATCAGACTGACTGCAATGAACACACTTCACATTGAGCCAAAAGTGAGTTTCATGCAAAACATCACAAACTATGAAACTATAAACTCAACTAAATGTAAGACACAACACAAATTATCTATAGCATTTTGTTTTCTAGAATTAAAAGTTTCATGTACTGCAACAACAGAGGGATGCTGTGAATGTAAAGGCATGTGAAGGGTGATACAAGCCAAAAGTGTGTCAGTGAACTCTCAGTAACCTAGCTGACAGTTTCCTAGGAGGTGGCTGAAAGCAGCAAGCCAGTGGATCCAGAAAGCGCATCAGCAATGAGCTTTTCCACCTGCCTCAGTATATTCATCTGCCTCTAACATTTCCCACAGGGCCTCAAATGCATCTGGAATACCAAACAAAACTGCTCTCTCTACTGAAGGGGGCACTTCCAAACTGGCCCTTTAATCTCTCTTTCAGCAGATAATCTGGATTATCTATTGATCACTAAATACATAAAAATAAGGTCAGGGATCCTTCAATATGAAAGCAGAAAGGCTGATTTAATGGATTGTGAGAGATAGAATTAGCCTGCCATGCACTCCCTGCTTTAAAAAAAAGTCTGACTGCCCTTTAATGTGGAGTAATATGGAGTAATAGTACCACAGCGTTGCCCCGATGCGAGCTTCCCACTATCAACAAGCAGCTTCGGTATCGCTGTCACAACAACCCTGGGTCAACATACAGAACAGTGTGCCAGTGCCACTGTAACTCTACCTCTGCTATTGAGTTACACAAGCCTCCCACAACACACAGTGGTGCAGTCCTGCTCATATACTGTCTCTACCTTCCATCAGAACTTAACTTGTGAATATAATGTAAGCATAGCTCTGAGTCTGTCTTACCTTGACAAAAAGCTCGATGTCAGGGTCTCTGTCTTGACTGTTAGTGGACATGATGCCTGGTTCTGGCTGTCACCTGGATTTTTCTTTTCTTTGCTTATCCTTGGAGGTCTACATCCTCCAGAAAAAGATGAAAAAAAAACAGATATCTTCTCTGAAACGATCCTCTCTCCGCTGACAGTGATTCCCCACACCTTAAGAAGCTGTCTTTGGTTTCTTGTCCCTGATTTAAGATCTCCACCACCTTTTTTTTTTTGGTCCTGCAAAGGCTGTCCTCTCCCTCGTGTGTGTGTCCTGTCCAGGTGGCAGGTAGAGCCCTGCGCTCTGATTTAGACACAGATGGAGAGCAGAGCGAGCTCTCACTGACACAAAGTGGAAAACAGGTGTCAGTCTATAACCAGGGGGTGGAGCCCCATGCCTCTCTTCCCACCACTGCAACCGAACTCCCCATCTCTCTACTATCGCCTTCTCTCTTATCTGTCTCATCTCTCCTGAATTTGTCACCTCACTTGTTTTATTATGGGGTCAGATCAGGTTGAAGAGACTGTCACAGACACATCACAAACTATCAAATATACCCAAATTAAATATAACAAGAAAAAAAGATGGATATTTGTGTCACTTTCTACCTGCAGCAGCATTTATATTTAATGCATGTTCACATCTGACTGAATGGGGCAGGTTATATTTCATCTCAAGCTGGAGACCTGGAGAGGATTCCTCTGTGAATTATTGATGCTTGGCTTTGGTTTTAAGGTAAAAAATTGGTGTTCATTTAGGGAAAGGGCTTATATAGGGCATCAAAAATAAAAAACAGGCCTGACTGCAAATAATCTTCATCAGCACACATTGAACAAATCGAGTGGTGCTCACGCTTTGCTTCATTTGAACTGGCACGGAGTTGTTAGAGACATGCCCAGGAATAAAATCTCTCATCCTGTGAATTTGACAGTCAGGTGAAAGCAGAACAAGAGAGACACAGAGGCTAGAGCTAATTTTTAAACTTTCTATTTTTAGAGCAGCCCCATCTCCTGGCTGACATACCAACATGCAGCACAAACCAATTACTGGGCCACTGTTGAAGAAAGAGTTCATTATCAGTCTTTGTGAGGGGAAATGTTGAGTGTTAATTTAGACTTTATTTGTACACATACATGATGAAAACATGATAATGAGCTTAGCCCGTGTCTTCTCAGGTTTAAGTCCCATACAATAGTATTTTAATCACCAGATTTGGTGTTACCACATTCAATTGATTAAGCATGATTTGTAAAGACACACACCTGTCTGTTTAAGGTCTCACAGCTAACGAGAGCAAAAACCAATGGGTTGAAGTAACTGCCTGTAGAACGCAGAGACAGGATTGTGTTGAGGCACAGGGAAAGACAAAGAAATGTAGTTCCCAAGATCATAATGGCCTCCATAGTTTTTAAATGAAAGAAGTTTGGAGGTAGAGATGGCCACCCAGCCGAACTGAGCATTCAGGGGAGAAGGGCCTCTGTAAAACAGGTGACCAAGAACCTGACGATCACTCTGGCTATGCTCCGGACATCCTGTGTGGAGGTGGACACTGCTCTTAATCTGTGCAATGGCATCCGAGCATGGAGCATGGAGGTGGCAGCACACACTGGGGGGGGGGGGGGGGGGGGGGGGTTTCAGTGGCAGGTACTGGAGGATTAGTCAGGGATGATGGAAGCAGTGCAGAGCAAAATACAGAGACATCCTTAATGACAACCTTGAGAGTGTTAGGACCTCTGGGCTGAAGGTTCACTTTCCAACAGGACCATGACACTAAGCACACAGCCAGGACGAGGCAGGAGTGGGTTTCTATAAATGTCCTTGAGTTGCCCAGCCAGAGCCTGGAGTTGAACCCAGTCGAACATCTCTGGAGAGACCTGAAAATGGCTCTCCACCAAGAGGTTGAGTGCAGAGTTATGGGTCTGAATACTTCCGTCAAAGTGATATTTCATTTTTTAACAAGTTTTTGCTTCGTCATCGTGGGGTATTGTGTATAGAATGATGAGGTAAAAAATCATTTCAAACATTTTTAGCATAAGGCTGCAACACAACAGTTATCCTGGATTTGTGCAATAGCCAATAAATAGCCTGGCACCTCTTGTAAAAATGCAACCTTTTTGGCCCCATATGTCTGAAATCTACATGTAGTTTATAGTAAGATCGTTTGGTTAAACATTTAACCTTTTAAACCAAAAAGGTGCATCTGTGTTTAGTTCAGCATTAATTTGTAGTGATTACACACTTTTCTGTCTTAAATGACATCATGTAAACGTTAAAGGAACGGTTCAACATAGTTGTTAATACACTCATTTAACGGTTTTGCGATAGTTTGATGAGAAGATTGATCCCACTCTCATATCAGTACAGTAAATATGAAGCTAACACCAGCAGCCGCTTAGCTAGGCTGGGATGTCCCCTCACAAAATGTTGTTTTTACAGTTCATTTTTTTATATAATATATGTATTGTGGTTAGCAAGCTTCAGAGGTACATAGGGAATGGATTTTGTTGATGGTGCCAGCCGGCTAGCTGTTTCCCAAGGTATCCAGTCTTTATGCTAAGTTAAGCTAGCTGGCTGCTAACTATATTCAGCGGACAGTGGTGGTCTAATTACTTCATATAATGATGTTGAAATCCTTGAGGATGGTGAAACCATTAAGGGTTCTGAAGACATGGCCTCGGTTTGTGTGTCCTCTCGAGACAATAGGAAACTCAAATCACTGACTTGTCGGGCTAATCATTCACCCAAACATCAAACAGTAACTGACATTTTGTATCTCTCCAGAGACGAGGTGGAGGGGAGTGTTTGAACTCTCCACCTGTGTCGACACACTCTTGCCAAACGCGGCGTGTCTTGTCACTATAAGCACTGTCTTAATGAACATCAGTGACAGTAAACCCTGTTAACACGCATCCAAACTATGCCAGAGACTACTTAAGCATATTGTACAGTTGCTATCTTAAACCGAGCGTGTTATCAGACAGTATGGGAATAAAAAAAAGATTAAATAACACTTATTATTAATGGAAGTGATAGCCCACTCTGCAAAGGCCTGCTTTATCACAGACAGCAGGGGAGGAGCCATATCGGAGTCCAGCATGGACAGATAACACCCCTCCCTACTTTTATAGTGCAGCTTGGTTTGGTTTATGGCAATTGTTGAAGATTAAACCGTTGGGAAATCCACCCCCGGGTCGGAGGGCGGGGTGGTACGCGGGGAGGGGGCCAAGTATGTTGTCACTTCCTTGATGAACTATGGTCCACGTTTATCATAATTGTGATATAACGACATCAAGATAGCATATCTCTAATACCTGCATGTGCCGTTTCTAATCCGGAAGAAACTGGGTGAAAGTTAGCTGCAAGGACACACGTATAAGGTTGTTTATGACTTGATGAAAAGACACTAAATCCTCTTTTCCCTAGATAAAAGTCAGAACAATGGACATTCAATCTCATGATATAATATTCATGAAATGTTGGATTTGGCAAAAAGGCTAATACTCTTTTTGGAGTTAACCCCAGTCCCTGACACGAAGAGGAGGACATTTGGATCTCTTCAGTGAATCATCTTCCAGGACAGATTGTAGCAATTACTATGTTTGTTTGCAACCCATTTGTGTTGATTGCGTACACGCATTTCTATCCAACCTAAGCCTTTACTGAAACAAGACAATTTTAAGATCTAGCACAAACTACTGCTGTCGTTCCCTATTACACAGCCTTCGCTGAGCTCAGGCAGATCTCCTCCAGCCCGGCTCACTGATTCTCAATCTCTGTTGTCCAATCAGCAAAGTGACCCCTGCATGTGCTGATAGTACACCTCACGGTATCAGACAAGCAGCCAAACACACAGTGGGATTTACTCAGGCATGGAGTTCACCCCTGGTTTCTATGGCCGTACAGTAAATAAGTTAATTATTATATCAGGCTGCCTCCACACTGAAGTCACTTACAAAGCTTCTGATACGAAGAGATCCCTGCTTGGTCGTGTATTTTGAAGTTTTCTATTTAAGAAGAATAAGTTTATACATTAGCTTTAATAACTGACTTCAAGATTGTATTTAGTGAGCTTAAATAACCTCTACAGTTAAACAGGCTTCATCAGTAAACGCTGTGTTTACTCTGGCTGTAAACAAGTTGATAAGATTTCTATTTTTATTTTTCTCACATGTAGTTTGACTCATCTCTTCTTACTCTCCTCTTCTTATAGTTTTGACCTGTTTTAAATGTTTCTGCTTCACGTTTTAGACCTGCAAAAGGAATTCACAAAGTCAAATTTCTTGACTGTGTAAATGTATCTAGCAAATTCAACTTGTTCTGATTTGGACCTTTTATTGTGAAATGCCTGAAGCATGTCGGTCACTGCTTCAGATTAGTTTACGTGATTATTATCATATCATGACCTCAGGAGCTAATAGAATAGAATAGAATAGCCTTTATTGTCATTGCATTTGCATACAACGAAATTCGAGTGCTACTCCCCCTTGGTACATTTTTAGAAAAATAATATGTAATAAAACAATAAGCAATAAACACACAATATAGTATAAACGATATAATAATGTGAACGGTATAGACAGATGGGGAACAGTATGCAATATAGCACCCTCTGTGGCACCCTCCCCAAAAGAAATCAACTTTTTGTTTCTGTTTCAGCCAGTAGGTCGGGGGAGGGGGGGAGGGTGTCTTCATATAACAGACGATGCCACAGGAGGAGATTATTTGAAAAATAAAAACTCACCTCGTGACATTTGAGGGAGCAGCCATTTCCATTTTGTCATTTTACTTCTCGTGCTGCTGCAGAGGTTTGGTGTCATCATGAGCAGTATTAGTGGTTAAAAAAGCTGTTTAATGCCTTCACCGTGCTGCCCCGAGCTAATCACTGTTAGCCACATTCGACTGTTAGCGACTCTCCTGGATTTCTCCGTTAATAGTTGTTACACGAAAAAAATGTCTATGGCTTATTTGATGAGTTGCAGAAAAAGACCCTGGGATGATTTTACGCCGGAATTTCACCTTAAGTAAAAACAAATCTGAATATTTCTTCCACCACTGTGAGTGACCAACCCTCACACCAAAGAGACAACTGTGCTGAGGATCCAAAAGGTTCCCAGCACACTAAAGAACACACAGGACAGGGCAGCTTCAGTGAGCCTTTTAGAAAATGGGACGTGTCGCTGCTGAGTTCATCACCAATCAAAGTGGGGGAAAAACGCGTTTATGCAACTGCTTTGACTGATGCTGAACAGTGAGGCTGAAGCAAACTGATGGCCGACCTGCAGGTCATTATAACAGTAAATACCTGTTGTAGAAAAGAGTACAGTAATGGCCACACCTACTTAAGTAAGCTAAGCTGGAACTACAAGGTAAGCTTTGTTTGTCTTGGTAAATACAGTTGAGTTAGATTAACATAAGTGACTTAAGTCAGTGTAAGGCTAAGCTTTGTTAGTCTTGGTAAATACAGTTGAGTTAGATTAACATAAGTGACTTAAGTCAGTGTAAAGCTAAGCTTTGTTAGTCTTGGTAAATACAGTTGAGTTAGATTAACATAAGTGACTTAAGTCAGTGTAAGGCTAAGCTTTGTTAGTCTTGGTACAGTTGAGTTAGATTAACATAAGTGACTTAAGTCAGTGTAAGGCTAAGCTTTGTTAGTCTTGGTACAGTTGAGTTAGATTAACATAAGTGACTTAAGTCAGTGTAAGGCTAAGCTTTGTTAGTCTTGGTACAGTTGAGTTAGATTAACATAAGTGACTTAAGTCAGTGTAAGGCTAAGCTTTGTTAGTCTTGGTACAGTTGAGTTAGATTAACATAAGTGACTTAAGTCAGTGTAAGGCTAAGCTTTGTTAGTCTTGGTACAGTTGAGTTAGATTAACATAAGTGACTTAAGTCAGGGTAAGGCTAAGCTTTGTTAGTCTTGGTAAATACAGTTGAGTTAGATTAACATAAGTGACTTAAGTCAGGGTAAGGCTAAGCTTTGTTAGTCTTGGTACAGTTGAGTTAGATTAACATTAGTGACTTAAGCCAGTGTGAGGGTAAGCTTTATTGGTATTAATTAACACATTTAATGAAGATAAATAAAACCACATTATGTTGAATTTACTTAACCTAGTTCTGTTGGTGAGTTCCCCCCTTTAATGGTAAGACTTAGTTATATCTACCATGACTCAATTCCGTGGAAAACATTAAAATAACTGTGTTAAGTAAATCCCACCACTTCTGTTCCTGAGTCAGCCTCTGCAGAGACTCTATATAAAATAAATATACAGTATCTCAGTCTTACCTTGACGAACAGAGCGATGTCCGGCTGGCTGGGATCAGCCGGGGCAGCGCCGCTCTCCTCCAGGGAGACGTCCTCCAGAGTTTTCAGGCTGTAGTCGACGGACTCCTCCGGCGTGGTGTCAGTGTTGGAGAGGGTGTACGACATCACCATCCCGTTCTCCGCGTTATCCTCCTCCTGGATCCTGGGCTGGATCGGCGGGTCGTCACACGGGTCTCCGGGGGCAGCGGAGGATGCTGAGGAGGCCGAAGAGCGCCTGGATCCGCCGTGCGCCTCGCCGTTCACTTCCTGCACCTGCCCGTCGACCCCCCACATTTGCTCTTCTGCTTTAACCTCAACCTCTGCTTTAACCTCTTCATCGTCGCTGGATGAAGAGGACGAGCTGCTGCTTTTGCCCCGGTCTCTGGTGTCCATGTAGTCGGGAGCGCTGTGCTCTCCCTCCGCGGAGACGTGGACCTGAACCCCGCTGCGCAGCTGCTCCTCCGCCTCACCTGAGCTCTCAGATTTGGTGTCGCGGTCGGGGCTGTCCGCTCCATCGCGGCGCTCTTCGCGCACACTTGACTCATCTACTGTGTCAGAGATGATGTCCATGTTTGCTGGTGTTGCTGGTGTTTTTTGCAGACCTGGAGGGTAAACGTGGAGGTGGAGGTGGAGTGCTGAAGTGGTGGCACACAGTCCGCCTGCCTCTGACTGACTGAGCCTGGGCAAATTCCAGCGATAACTAATAGGAGACCTTTGATCCTGCAAGTTAACAAGTAATTTATGCAGAGGTGGAGAGGCGCGGGGCTCCAAGGACACATTGGCATTTAGGAAACGTCAGCTGAAGTGCAACACATCTTGAGTGCAGTGAACACACACACACACACACACACATTTTGTCTTTTGAGTTTAATTAACTTTTTTCACTCCTGTAAACCAGCTCCAACTTGGAGTAACTTCTCATTTTACATCGTGTCGTACTTTGCAACGATTCACAAGTGATTTGTCACGATGACCTTTTTTTTTACTTCACGCTAATAATATTTCTAAGGGACTGTATGACAATTATTAGGGGGAAAGGAGGGGGGTCAGAATTAGGGGAGAGTATGTTTTTGTGTTATTTTTGCTAAAGGGAGGGATTTAATATTTTTTAGAACCACATATTTATATCTGATTATTTAATCATTATTGTCGATTATTTATCTATTATTATTATTATTGTCCATTTTGTTATTAACTCAGTGACATTGATACGTGTTTAATTAGAAGCTCCTCATTTATAAAGTAACTACCAGTTGCATTTAGCATTGTGTTGTTTGTTGAATCAATTCAAATATGTATAATTCCTGCTGTTTTGTGGATGTTATCATTCTATTATCATATCGTTCATATTGGGTTATATCATCATTTTACAATTATTTCTGCCCTGCCTTGGTTCAGTTATTCATAATAAAATGAATTGTACCAATTCAGTTACATCATTTTGAGGTATTGGGGTGTTGTGTTCCCCACAAGTCCAAAGAAAATATTAATAATGCTTTTAAAAATGTTTAAAGTTCATCCTCGCTCTACACCCAAGTCATTTCTGTTAATTCTCTAATGTTAACAACTTGTAATCCTTACTTATGCCAAATAATTAGTTGCTATTTTTTCCTGTATTTTGTCTCATTCAGGAACTCTTGAACCGTTTGGCCTTTTTATTGTCGACACACACTCTCTCACACACACTCGCACGCACGCACGCACGCACGCACGCACGCACGCACGCACGCACGCACGCACACACACACACACACACACACACACACACACACACACACACACACACACACACACACACACACACACACACACACACACACACACAATAAAACAAATGGCCCAGTTTCACATAAGTCCCTTTATTTCCAGAATACTATTTTTTAAATTGCATCAACATGGCAAAGATAGTTATTTATTAATCATATTATATCCACATTTCAAATCCAAGTTAATAATCAACTGAGGCAAACCTGATCTAGTATTTTATTTTTTTCAAATGAGTTATTCAAATATATTCCCGATATATTTCATTTCTCCATCAACGAGTCAGGGGAAAATGATCAGACAACACTTCTCTTTCATAAAACATCAGAAAATGAACAATTTCCATACAAATGCTTTCCGTTTATGAATTTAAATTTTGTAAAAAGTATATATCACAGTGACGTCTGTCTTTTTGGGCGGCGCAGGTATTAATCAATGCATCTAAAAGCGTGAGGAGGAGATCGAACCGATCGTTTCTTAAAAGAGGCTAAAAAAATCTGAGAATCATTACTTTGGGAGATTTGGATTCTACTTGACTATCTATCACGCTAATTAAAAAGCTTTTTGGCAAGAGGCACCTAACTTTTGTATCATTTCAAATAGACACTACAAACAAGAAGTGCAAATTATACATGACCTAAAAAAAAAACACGTCCACCTACTGCCCCTTCAGTCTGTCTCATGTCTATCCTGTAGTGCAAATCAGGGGAACAGCTCTCGCAAGTCATGCCGAAAAATAGTCTTCTCCACCGAGCAACAACAAAACCCTTAAAATCCCTATGACCAAACACTGACCAATAGCAATTGCACTTCACATTTCACCGACAAATACCCATGGTTATGAACAGGAGGGTAGCACATGGTCGTCTATACAAAAGAACGCCCTCCAAACACAACTCTACAAAAATAAAACCAAGACTGACACACAAAGGATTGCACACCTCAGAGAGATGTTCTCCGACAAGATAAAAGGCAAATGGTAACGGACTACTAAGGAGCAAGGTCATGGTGTGATGTGGTCGGCTCGTGGGATGACCACACATGAGCAGTAGCCTGGCACACTGAGGGAGTCTGCTTCCACGTAACATTCAAAAAGAACAGCCTACCTCCTGAATACTTTCATGATTAATCACAGCGTTTGTTTTGTTTTAAATTCAGTGCTTCGTCGAACAATTGGTGGCAAAAATCTGACATGGCCTAGTTCTTTCTTTACCTTAGGGCGCACTCACACTGTCCTTCCGCACCGCGCCCCGGGCTTTAGGGTACTTGTCCCCCCCTCCCTCTCCCCCCGCGGGCCAGGCCCGTTTGTACTCACACTACCTGGGCCTCGGAGAATACTTCTTGCTGTCCATACGTCATCACGCCGTAACACGTCACACGCATTGATGACGTCATGGCAATGCGTGGCTTTGTTTCCAGATCTTTCCGTAGACTTCTGAGTTTTTGTGCGTCTTGTCGACTGTTTTTGATTCTTTTCATCGACCAAATCTGCAGTAAACACTCCACCTCCGCATCACACCAACGTGAACCTTTCGTCACCATTGTTTGAAATGTCCGCGCATGGTCCGTCCTTCTTTTTTCTATGTCCGAACAGGCGCACATAAATGACGTCAGAACCGTCGTAGGCCTCCTGCTCGTACACGTGCAAACGTTCTACATAAGCCCACCTCTCTCAGACGGGCCGTGGACGGCCAGCTGGCCGCAGCTATGCGCAGAGCGGTTGCACTCACACTGGTCAAACGCACTAGGCTTTAGCCGAAAAACCTGTTTTGGCCCGGTGCGGAAGAACAGTGTGAGTGCGCCCTTAGGATATGCAAATCTGTTCTGCGTAGAATTGGAGGATTCAGAATAAACCAAATCTACTGCCACCCATACCATTGTTACAAGGTAGGAAAGGTGTCGGTATGCTTCGAACAAAGTAAGGCGAAAGTGCAGGAACTATTTTAAAAAAGAAAAAAGATCCACAATCCGATTTTCAACCCAAGGCTGCACAGATGTAACAGCGGGCAGCATTCTTTCCAGGGACGATCCCAGCACATCACTGGAGGCAGAGGTGAAAGCAGGCGGGAGCACTGCACATGTGGATGTCAACACAGCCATCGAACCCCCCTCCCTCGACACCTTACTGTGTGAATGAGCGCAACACTATGAATGGAAGATTGTCTGAAAGTGTGTGCGGTTGTGCTTCCTGCCCCTCTCTATGACTTCACTCCGCCCTCGACTGCTGCCGTCCGGTTTTAAAACACTTTCACCTTCAGACGATCAAGTGGGTTTTGAAGCATACTGACACCTGAATGCATCAAAGTCACGGTGTTGGCCAACAAAGGTTCACACTAGAATGCTAGAATCACAGGCTAAATTTCCACTCTAAGCTTTGATTTTTTATCTTTTACTTATAAAGTAACGATGAAAATGACGAGATGATACTAGGTAAAACTCACAATCAAAGCAAAGCCACTATAAAGCCCATGTAAAGGTGTGTTATCTTGATTAAGCCTGCACCAGAGGCAAACCCCAGACATTCCCCTTACACTCAAGCAAGCGAGATGTGTTTCTATACACAGATTGGATAAGATTCCCTTGATCTCCAGCTAATAAAAAGAGCAGCACAATGGCATTAGGTGGTATAAGGGAGGCGTTAGGGGGGTGCTTCTAGACAGAGCAGACTACCTTGGGGAGCGATACCTCCACTTCTTTTGCCATCATTTCCGTTTCTTCGGCTACAGGTGCAAGTCCTCTTGCAGTAAGGGTTGTGACATCTCCCTGCTTCTGTGTTTTAGTGAGGGCAGCTGCTTGATCGTCACCTGTCTGATGTAGACCACCAGAAAGCCCAGCACCATCACCACACCGAGGAAAGAACCCACGACAGGGGCGTAGGAGTACCCGTTGACCCTGGGAGGGACGCTTGTCGTGGGCTGAGGAGGTTCTGGCAACAGTAAGTCCTGAACGTTTAAGAGGGAGCCGTTGTTTGGTAGAGGGTGGATGGACAGGATGTGGCACATGAGAGGGTAAAGGTCGACGGAGCGCATGGAGGTCTTGACGTAATTCTGCCGAAAGGCCGGCCCACGGGCCACGAACACAGGCTGCATGCTACGCAAGCTGTTGTTATAGCCATGGTTTCCACCTGTGAGGAGAAGACAAGAAAGAGGTACAATGCTTTGATGTTAATTATTCCTGTATTGTTATTCTATAGATCTCCAGTTTCTATATCTCATGAGGCAAAGGCAGAGGCAAAGCTAGCACAGCTGCTCTCTCTCTCTCTCTCTCTCTCTCTCTCTCTCTCTCTCTCTCTCCGTCATGATTTACTACCATCACGTCTTGCCCCAGCTGACTGGTTACTGCTACATCAATCACAGCAGCGCACAAGCAAAATTGAAAATTAAATCACAACACACAAGCACAAGGACCTTTAGTGAAAGCTTAGACTGGCTAACTACTGCTCCTAAAATGTATCACTGCAATTACATTCCAGAGGGACTGACAGGATTCACTTAGTGCGCTGTGAGTGAAATCAATACAGTTTATCAAAGCTGCCTGTGATGGCAGCGTCAGTGGGTTCACCTACCATCTGGTGCAGTGTCTCCGATTCATCCTGACTTAAAGGTACCCTGACAGGTTATTTTTTACCACCAGTAACGGTGCGGTGCAGTGTTTTTGTCATTTTCTTTTCCTCTTTAGTTTGTATTGGACACAAATTTGGTCCTGCAAATGGGTTGTGTCTTGATAGTAATCCAAGATTTGCAAAACTTACCCCAGATGGTTTAGGTTTCGCATTTACCTGGAATGATTAATGTTAGGGTAGGCTGTCAGGCAGTGAGTGTCCCAACAGTTCTCACAATTCTAGGATACACATCTAGACACTAACCCCCTAACGGTTTCACGCTATTCCACTCATCGAATGTGGAAGAAAGACGCACAGCAGTGTAGAGTAAACGAGTAAACATGGATATAAACAATGCAGATATTTAAATATTCAAAAAATTGGCTTTGCAAGCACATACTGTACTTCATGGGTGTCAAACTCCAGTTCACAGTGGGCCAAATTTAAAAACTGGGACAAAGTTGCGAGCCAAACTCAATATTTACTAAAAAAATTAAAAAAAAAAGACCCTTCCCATCCCTTCTCTCCAGATGTGTAATGTTGACCCTTTTGTGTGCAGGTCCTTGTTCTTGTCGTGGTGTTTCTTATGTTTTATTCTTTGGTTACAGCCTCGGTGGCTCTGCAGACGAGACAAACAGGTCTTTACATTCATAAACAGATCATCTGCCTCCCATCGCTGCTGAAAGCTCCTGTTCTCCATCTTTCTTTTGGTCATTTTTGGGGAGGGGTGGATTAAGTGTGTCTGCAGAGACTGGTAGCATGGATGCTCATGCTTGTCAACAGAAAAGTAGCGGTGTATGTGCTTTATACTTGCGGGCCAGCTCTCATAGAACCTTGATATGATCTTGCGGGCCAAATATAACTACACCATGGGCCAGTGTCTGAGTTTGACACCCCTGCTGTACTTGATTTCATCTGTTGTACCATCTTGTAGTGTAGTAGAGAAAGTGTATATTCATAAGAAAGAATAATGTAATGTGACCGTACGTTTTTAATCTTCAGCCACCAGGAAGTGGTCCAGTCCACGTAACACAGATAGGAATCATTAATAAGTGAGCATTGCTGCGATTCATGCACACTGGGTCTGCACTAATATATCGGAGTGCCTTTGCTGTAATGCACTGAGAAGCACAGGTTGCCACTGTTAAACGGTAACAGCTATGGTTTTAAACGGTAACAGCTATGGTTTTAAACGGTAACAGCTATGGTTTTAGCATCCAGGTCTATTGACGTCCATAAATCCAACAGCTAGTAGAAACACGTTTTGATATGTGGCATAGGATCGTGCACTTATTTGACTAGGCAGTTTCACATCAGCAGGTTTTCCTTCCGGACACAGACTCCACCAGGTCATTTTACTGATTAACGAGCCTTCGGCACAATAAGAGGTAAATTAGCTGATCTAGTCTGCAGCTGCAATGAAAAACTCAAGACACAGACACAGAAAAATAACTGCACACACGCACACAAACACACACACACATACGCACACGCACACATTCCTGCTGTTTCTAAGGGAAAGCAAACCTGACTTTCTTTGTTAATTACAGCTGGTATTACATGAGCTAGCTTTGGTTCAATGACTAAAAAAGCTCTTGGGAAGCTATTAATAGAGCAGACTGAAGCTACTGTTTGAAACAATGGCAAAAACCCTGTTTAACATGTGAAGGCGCATACTAAAATCTTTTCCCAACACAGCTTTATGAGGCGTGAAAACGTACGCATGAAGGTTCCGGTCCTGTTTTGCATGATGGTCCAGCCCTCCTTGGACTCTATGACGATGGGCATGATCCTGATGTTGTGTTGATAATGGAAGTGCTCGGGTATTTCTTCCTTCTTCCACACCGCCATGTTCTGGTTTGCATCCACCAGCTTACTGTACACCTCATCGAGCTTCCCTGAAAGACAGGTGACAATATATGAGAATCTATTATTTAACATGTTCATTTGTGTGCTTCTGGTTGAATGGACCCAGGCTAGCTGTTTCTCCCCGGTCCCAGTCCTTTTGCTATGCTCTGCTAAATGTCACCTAGTAGTATATTTATTGTACTTGACTGTACAGTTAAGATAAGGCCACAGACAGCAGCAGGCTAGCTTAGCTTAGCTACTACTTACTTTTTAAGAGGCTGGCAGACAGCATTTTTAAATTTTTGGATGGTGCCGGGCTACCTGT
Organism: Echiichthys vipera; assembly: GCF_963691815.1. NCBI lineage: Eukaryota > Metazoa > Chordata > Actinopteri > Perciformes > Trachinidae > Echiichthys > Echiichthys vipera. The sequence continues at coordinate 23,229,286 of NC_139844.1, forward strand.
TTCCTACTGTCGTTTCCACTCTATGTGCTAAGCTAAGCTACAGTAAGTATGACGTGAACTTAGCTTAGCACAGTTTAGCACAGGGGGAAGCAACTTGCCCAACTTTGTCTAAAGGTAACAAACACTTATGAACATGTTATATCTTGTCTGTTAAATCCAGACAAAAATGTAGTTTAAAAAAGAAGTTTTATGGGGGCTAATGTTTTGTGATAAGCTAAGCTAATCGTCTGCTGGTTCAGGCTGCATATCAGCTTATGAGTGGTATCAATCTTATCTAAAAATATTCATACTATTCCTTTAGTGAAGTTTCTTTAGAGGCCTGACTGCAACAGATGTTTTAAAGTGATACCTTCTTTGGGCAGGATTCCCACCACTGGACTCTTATCCACCCAGGTGTACAGGTCTCTGCTCACATACTCATCCAGCTCTATGATATTATCAGGGGAAAGCTGCGCCATGCCGTGGTCGCTGGTCACTATCAGGTTCATTTTCTCATATAGCCCCGCCTTCTTTAGCTCATTCATGAGGAAGCCGAGCTTCTCGTCAATGCCAGTGATGACTACATCCATGAGGGGACTCTGAGGTCCCAGGTTGTGTCCACTCTCATCCGGCTCCTCCCAGTACAGAACTCCAAAATCCACGGCTGCTTCTTTGGTCGCAGAGAACCACTCAATAATGGCCTCCACTCTGGTTTCAAAGGAGACTGAGGCATTGTAAGGGAGGTACTGATTGGGGAACATGCCATGGATCTTCACATCAGACCCTGGCCACATCGCCGCCCCGCTCCGCCCTCCTGCTTTCTGGATGGTCACCCAGAGAGGCACCGCCTCCTCCCACCACCTTGACTCATAAATACTGTCCGTCTCCATGGAGAAGGACCTGTTCATAATGGGGTCGTACATCTCGTTGGCCACGATGCCATGCGTCTCAGCATACAGCCCTGTCACCAAGCTGTAGTGGTTGGGGAAGGTTTTTGTGATGTAAGCGTTCTCGACCTGCTCCACCTTCACGCCATCTTCAATGATGGTGCGGAAATTGGGCATGGGGACCCGGTCAATGTAATCCCAGCGGAAGCCGTCAAAGGACAAGAGCAGGAGCTTGGGCCGGTCCCTCACACTGTGGCTCCTGCGCCCGTGTTGGTTCAAGCGATGGAGGGAGACCTGAGGCAGCAGCAGGGCCCACAGGAAGACAAGAGGACTGCAACGTCCTCGCAGAAAGAAGCCCAGCATCGTGTGGTGTGTGACAAGACAATCTACAAACACACACAAATGAAGAACTCAGTGAGGCAAAGTGATTAACCCCTCTTATATGACAAAGTATACGGACACACTCACATACTTAGTTCCCTTAGTTCCAGTTAAGAGAAATCATCAGTTAACACAGTTATACAGCTACAGCATGGATTCTTTAGACCATGGGTGTCAAAGTCAAGGCCCGGGGGCCGGATCTGGCCCTCGAATGAATTATCTTGGCCCCCGGGATGATATTTGATTAGTATTAGAACCGGCCCGCACGCCACAGCCGCCTGCTGGCCCCCAAATAACGGCTAAACGGAAGGTGGACGATGAGAACAGGGTGTTTCAAGCTCGGTGGAAGGCAGAGCACATGTTCACAGAGCTGTGCGTCTTTATCTTGATATTAAGGAACATGTTTGATTTTTGAAGGACATTTTCTTTTTTGCTGTTTGCCTGTTGAGAAATGTTTTCACTTGAAATTACTGACAGAGCCATAAGAAAACATTGGATTATTCAATTAAATATTATATATAATGCGGTACACTGTGTTAGGTCTTGGTTCAATAGGTTATATTTAATCATTTTAATATGTTTTAATAAACACTAAACCAGTCCGGCCCTCGGCTCGTAGCAAATTAATTAATTTTTGGCCCTCTGATGTGTTTGACTTTGACATCCCTGCTTTAGACAATAGGTTACAGATAGAAAGATATGATATTATCCATGTCACTCTGCTCTAGTTAAGGCTAAGGCAGGTCACTGGTGATGAGTTACTAATTCATAATCAATGACTCATTTCCAGCCATTTATTTAAGCAAAAAAATCCAGGAAATAGGATTGTTTTTCTCAGTTTCATTACATTTTCTATACCCTCGGGTTCTGAATTGATGGCTGGACAAAACTGGCACTTTAAAGCTGTCACCATGGGCTCTGGGAACATGTAATGGTCCATTATTAATCATTATTAATTCAATTATTAATCCGCTTCTGAGATAAATTATATAATTAATTATGAAAGTAATCACTTCCTGCCCCAGCATAAGAAGTTAGCTCGTACAGTGTAATGAAGCTTTCAGCTCCACCATGGCATTCAAAGCAATAACAAGTCCTATCACCACACTGCTATTATATAGCTATACCCGGCTCTATTACATGGTGTTAGACAGACAGCAGCAACACTGCCATTATGTAGCTATACCGGGCTCTATTACATGGTGTTAGACAGACAGCAGCAACAATCAACATCACAGATCGGGACAGCAGTCGTGTCATGTGTCAGACTGAGACAATAACATGACTGTAATGCCTCTAGAAGAGCGAGCTCCCTACACATGCACTGTTGACATGCAGCCTCCCTGCTCTGACAGCCGGCCACAGCACAGAGGAGATCATGGGGCTCCGTGTTTGAGCGTTTGCGCTGCGGAGCGAACGGCAACAACTCGCGGCTCTGCCTGCAACACTAACCCGAGCACACAGACACACACACACACACACACACACACACACACACACACACACACACACACACAGCGGCGACACTTCACACGCAGGACCGAGGCGCAGGCGGAGAAATGCACCAAGTCAAAGCGCAAAAAAACAAACGTCGTGCTGTCAACAAGCTTACCTTGTTATCGGATCGTGCACACACTCGTCTCGCGTCGCACGAGATAAACAGCCGGAAGGAAGTCCCGCCTATTAACCTACACGTCTAGTTTGGTGCGTGCGTGCGTGCGCGTGTATGTGCGTGTGTGTGTGCGTCGCTTTTATTTACAGATGTTAAACCGAGACAGATAACTGCAAAGACAAAAGGCTGTGCGATGTCTCCTGCATGTGCATGCTCCGCTTCACAGTGAGCTGCATCCCCGAGATCCACTGCGAATGCACCGGTCCCTATGACGTAATGGAGGGTGAGGTGGGGGGGTGAGGAGGAAGAGGAGGGGAAGTGTTATAAATACACATTTTGGTGTCAGTCAGGGTACCAGCATTTTGCGTTAAGGTGGATAAACACATAATTAAATGTGTTGAAATGTGTGAAGGTGACGCAGGTTGCCAGATATCTACGGGGGTTCTGTTTAAACATGTGGAGGCGGAAGAAATGTGCACTCAAAATCATGCTCCCTCCTAAAAATAGTCCCCTTTCAAAGGCATTGTTGCTCTAATTCCACGGGGTAATGCTTGAAAGTGCAATGCAATGGCCGCGCTGCAACAGTAATGACGAACCGTGTCCACAAGTTTAACACTCACAGCCTTGTCCACAGGGTGTCAGTGAAGTGCTGTCTGAAAGTAGTCCGGCCACAGTCTGGCTCCCTTCACACGCCGTTAAAGGGAAAGATGGCATCTCAATCACGGTGCTGCGTCACTGAGACTATTTGGGACCTGCTGACCAGCTCCTCCACGTCTGTAGACAGGAAGACCTGATGCTCAGTACAATAGCAAAGTTATATGCTTTTAATCATCTGTTCATTTGCTATTAATTGCAATTAGCCCAATGTAATATCCATTTTTATTATCTTGATTATGGTGATTAGGATGAAAGGACCAGAACAAGTGATAAATGCACCTTGAGATGAGATTGTTTTGTCAATTAAATGTGCAATAAAATAACATAGCATGCACTTCTAAAATGATAAGCACTAGATACCAGACAGAAAAGCAGTACACGCAGCGGTGTAGTGGAGGGTATACACCCACCTCTTGTTCTGGCAGTTTACAGTAAACCCACCTATCATCCAAAAAGACATTGGAATATACAGAAGTATAGTATCTTTTTTTTTTTCAAATAATTCTCAATAGATGTGCTCGACATATTATTCTGCATGATACAATAGGTAAGCATGTAAGTTACCCACTTCCTTTCTGGTTACATACCCCTCTACCTAGCAGTACCCCACCTCATGAACTACCACTACACCACTGGGTACAAGACATAAAACAGTGAGTCGCACGGCAGAGTTTATATGCTCCTAATAGCTTTAATGCTATATTACACCATGTAACGTTTCGGGCCCCAGCCCTTCATCAGACATGAAAAAAGTGGGGAGACACACCTCCTTATGAGCACCCATGACAGGTCGTGTGAGCAATCATCTTAAAATGCCATTGTATTAAAATGAAAATACAAATATAAGTATATATGCATATATAAATAAATCCACCAAAACGTATCATACCAAGATATTTAAAGTACAAAAATCATGTAGGTAAAAAAAGCCTGCAGAGCCTAAGACATAACCTAAGACAACTGGAATATAAATGCCTGGAACATCAGGTAAACCGTCATAATGAGATGCAATATCAAAGAGAAACTTTTAAATATAAAGGCGCCCCTACCACTATAAAAAGTAGTGATAATACATAAACAATTCAATATTACCATAGAAAAATAAACAAAAGAGAAATACCACAGAGGTGTGTTATATCAGACTTGTTTTGTCAATTGCCAATGCCAAGAATGGCCTTTCAAACTTTGTTAGTCAGAGGCCGAAGAATCAAAAATGCACTGGTTCCAGTTTCCTAAGGGAGCAACTACAATTGATATTGTTGTTTTCTATTCAGGCATCGTATCTTTACTCTAAGACCGTTCAAATGTGTCAGGAAACATGAACAACTCTCTCCCAAATCCAAAATCTAGAGTTCTAAAGCTCAAATTTGTGATTCCGTTCAATTAAATTTTTTTTACACTGCCAAATCATAACAGAAGTTATCTCAGGACACGTTACAGAGTAGGTATAGACCACTCTCTACGACTTATTTATGATTTACAGAGACCCAACAATTCCACCGCAGAGTACGGTGGCAACGAAAACCTTAAAATAATAGTATTCAAATAAACTCTAGCTTTTAGTTCTTCTTCTTCTTCTTCTTCTTCTTCTTCTCTCTTTGAGGTGAGAGAAATGGAGCAAATTAATCCGTCTGCAAATAATGAAATTAAACCCAGTTTCCTATTTATTCTGATAAGTTCTCATCATTACAATGTATCAAAACGTACAGTATATTCATTCATTCATTCATCTTTAATACGCTTGTACACCCTGGACAGGAAGCCAGTCTATCACAGACGTACAGTATATTGAATTAAACAATTCTTTCACATCTCTTCATCCAACATGGGCCTCAGAAACCTGAACCATGGGCACCTAACATCGGAGTTATGAAGTGAACTGAGAAGGTTTCGTGAAAAGGGAGACTTTGCATCAGTGATATTATATTCTTATTTACATTCGTCCCATTTCCACGTCACTGGCTGGAGTACGCCGATCTCCACAGGTGGCTGCTGTAACAACCATTTATACAGTCTATAGATGTAACAACAGAAAAGTGTCTGACGCGGGTCGGGTTTGAGCTTTTGCAAATTTCACTGGAAGTACGATAATAAAGCAAAGCAAAGTCAAAATATAAGTTAGTGTGAGAAAATAAAAAAAATACATCCGGTTCTAACGTTTTCCTTCAAATTACGAGTAGTATATGTCATTAAGTACAATTTTCTCCATAGATAATGAGTCAGGGAAACAGAAACTGCACCCATATACTCAGAACACATGTTCCATTGCTGTTTCAAAACTGACGTCACTGCGGTAGAATAAAGCTCATCTGCGTCAGCCATAGAAATCACATTTTAATAGGAACAATGGTCCATTATGACTATAGGTATATGTTTATAAATTAGGCATGTAAGCCTGCATACAGACGGGTGAATAATTAAGGAACATATCAAAATGAATCAGTGAAGAAACATAACAAATGCAGATGTGAGGGGTCACTATGAGCCTCAAAAAGATGTGAGTCAGATTCTGAGGCCTTCACAGTCACCAGAGCCCTCACAACCTATCCCACGCCGCGGAGCAAAGCCCATTATAAGCCTTGAACACAACGATGACAATCTAAAAGTCTATCCTGACCCCCGCGTGCAGCCTCCGGAGACAGTTCAATACTGAAAAATTGGGATCATGTTCTCTAGTTTGAGTTCTAACACTGCTTTGCATTAATTTGAGTCACTTAATAGCACTTTTCACATGAGATGTTCCAACAGCAGTTTAATTGACAAGTGATAAAGGCTTAAACAAGGTTGCAGAAACCCGTCACTCAAGCCCCCCGAGCAACTCATTATTTCACTGTGAGAAAGTTCTCAGCCAACAACAGTTTGACATTGTGCAGCAATTACAAGTGAAATGTGTCATTACATTAACTACTGTGTGTTGACAAAAAATTTGGGACACTGTGTATATAAATAATTCCCTTTTTTTTTCTCCTCCCATGCATTTATGTCGTGTCTATTCTCACACATCATTACACGTGTTTAAATTTGACACAAAAAGCAAAACAGTGCATCATTCAAATTGTACATTTGTAACCGTGCTAGCGGCATAGCTCTATGGGTGGATGTCTGTCAGTCTGTCCACTACTTTGGTCTAGACCAGGGGTGGGCAATGATTTTGCGCACGTTTTCACAAAATGGCAACATTAATTAACAGTTTAAATTGATTTATTTTGAGAAGTGAAACCATTATGTATTGTGTGAAGTCAATCAAACCGGGCGCCAACATTTCCAAGCTTTCATTCGAGCCTCTGTGAATCTTTCTGCGTATCCGTTGGAAACACTCCCCGTCGAGGCCAATTTCTCAGATGAACACATAAATATATAAATTGAGTTACCATACAAAAGGAAAGCATCGAACATAAATTGGTAATCGATTCCCATATTAGGCGACAACACGAGCAAATAGCAAATGATCAGTTGTGCCTAAAAACTGCTCTCTATGTGGATAAAACATTTCAGACATAACATATTTGGGGTTGTTTCTTTTGTGTGTTACTCTCTTTCATGTATGTGTGTGTGTGTCGTACATGTTCCTCATTGTGTTTTGCCTTCCATTCAGCTGACAGTGTGAATCCATGTGGGAACAGTGGAGCGGCCATCGAGCTACCTGATCCTGTGTGTTCTGGTTTGACTTCTAACATGAAGGGTTTTGTTCGTTTGGGCAGGAAAGCTCTGTCTATTGTGAGATTCGTAGCTCTCTCTCTGTGTCTATTGTCACGCTACACAAGAATGTTGAGGTGGCTTTTGTGGATTTCTCTGTAGAACGTTTTTTGGCCTTCTATGTTTAAAATGGTGCGCTTAAGGTACGCGTTGTAGAGTATGGTGAGAGCCATTGTTTCAGAGGTTCTGGATTATTACTGTTGCAAAATTGGTAGATTTTCTATAATACTGGATGCATAGAAAGTTATTACAAATTGAGTAAATAGCAAAGCAATAACCCGTTTGTTGTGGCAGCAGATCTCAAAAATCTAGAAAATCTGATTTAGTTTAACGTAAAATGCTTTTCACAGATAGAAAACAATGGCTTGTTAAGCATTTTAAGCAGAAATGTTTCTTAAATCTTTCTTTGTAATATGATAATAAATTGGACCATTAGTTGGGCTCTGAGGGATCGGGGAAGCTTTATATACATGTTTTTTTTAGTTGTTTTTTTCATTGAATAAATAATTAACTGATTTATTGAAAACCCAATTGCCAGTTTAATGAGTAATGAAAACATGTAATTGTTAGTTGCGGTCCTATTTTTAAGCTCTGTAGACAAATTGGTGTTTTGGCAAAAATGGGATATATTCCAGCAACACAGTACTTTGAAGAGCAATTTAAAAACAATTATATTGGAGCCATTCCAAACGGCAAATATCCTTAATCAAAATGCTGTTTACTCTCTGAGCTTTTCGATGCTGTTAGTACGCCATACGCTTTGTGACTCTGATTGGATGATTTGGCCCGTATGTTGGTGATAGACAGATAGTTTATCCAATTAGCAACCAGTATTTTCGCCCCTTCCCAAAAGATCTCCAAAGCAGAGTTCCCAGATGGCTATGCTGAGTAAATGAGAACCATGCGAATCAATCCATCTGGCGGAGTCAGGGTAGAGAAATGTTTATCTAAAATATAGGAGTGTGAGTCGATTAAATGTTAAAACCGCTCGCCATAACACATCCATGTATGCAGAAACCTAATGGGGTATAAACAGAACCGCATGTGCACCCAGGTCCAAGGGGATCTTTAGGGTCCACCAGATTTAGTGCTGTAACTTTAGGTTAAAAACTTGGAATTGTCCCCTTGGATGGAGACACATCCTAATCGACCATTAGTGTACTGTTTTTCCTTGTAGAGCCTGGGCTCCTCTGTCTTTACCTTATCGGGGTTGTCCATTGACTTTTGACCTTTCCCCAGGAAAGTGGGTGATTAGCAACTTAAGTATAAAGCCTATTTGGTGAAGCGAGCATCAGCCGTGTGGTGACCCATCTCTGTCACTGGGTATCAGCAGATGCCCACAGAGGAGGTGTCTGATGGGTAATGAGAGAGAAAACTTTGAACCATGATGCTAGTCTCTGCACATAAGAGTTCGCTTTCAAAGACACAACCTTTTCCTCTATTATGAAAATATATATTTGTGAAATGCTTATGAATTCATAATAAGAAAATCTGTTTGCCACAGTTTAAGAATCTGAATGTGTTTATTATGCGTATACGAGCTTACAGTATAGCTTATAGTTATAAGGATTATTTTTATTATATTAGACTTTGATGGATAACTCTGGTCTTAGTAGAGAGAGCAGCACAAATGAAACACTGTTGCACACAGAATGAACTTTACACTCCCATGGAAAAAAACGTCCTGATCATGAAATAACTCATTCAGTGGTCTAATGTGTCTGCAATAATGAATTTATAGTGATCTTATTAATTGTATTGTTTTACGGACATGTCCCTACAGGGTCTGGTGCATCTGCAGTGATGGGCTAAGTCTGGTGTATGGTTACTCTGGTTCTTTACAGCAGTGGGAGCCCTGCAAGACACAATAACCGCCAGAGTTTCTGGAGCTCCTCTGTGGCTCACATTGTGCCATTGTGCCCGTTTTTCTGCTCCTTTGTGTTTTATTTACAACGTTGTTTCTGTCTCTTTCTCATCCTACATTACCCAGATCCACCGAGAGTCGGCACCGCATTCATTGGCCTGCCTCCACTTTCCCCCCTCACCATCGCCGTCTGGTGGGATCTGCGCACAAAGAGCGCGTAGCCAATCACGGGCGCCCTCCGATGACTGTCGGCCAATGTCCACGCGGCTATTATTTACATGGAGACGGGTTTAGCCAATCAGGAGTCAGCACAGGAGAGGATTTTGACTGCTCTATCCAATGGCCGTGGCAGGCACAGAGTTTTGGGGGAGTGCATATAATCAACATATTATCGAAGGTGCTTAGATATCGATCCTGTATTTCGAGGTAGTTCAAATTCGCCTGGACCGGACCTTCGAGTTTGACCTTATTTCTGTCCTCACTCACGCGTAAAAATGCCCAAGAGAAAGGTAAGTGTCGTGTGTGTGTGTGTGTGTGTGTGTGTATGTGTGGCGTCCGGCTCACTTCACTGTAGTTTTCCCTGCTCTCGCATTTGAGGAAAATGTAGTGGTGCGCGATTTCTGTGTGTGGCGACGTCGAGGCAGGTGAGGCGATGCCAAAGTTTGAGGGTGAGGGCGCGTCTCTACGCCCCGCGACATTTCAGGTGTATTAGACACGGCCCCGCGTGCATGTGTGGTGCGATTATGACATCGATCCTCTTCACACTGTACATGTCGATGCGTTCATCTTAATGGCCGTTCTCGGGGTCGTTTCGTTTGCCCCCTTTCCCCCGTCCACTGTGCGCACTGGTGAATGTCAGACGGACCCGCCGGATGGATGGATGCGTAAATCCCGTAGGGGACGTGCGCGGTGTTAATTCTCATAGGCGCGTTTCGAGCATAAATAAGACTTATCGATTCTGTAAAATGTGCAAAAATATATATAAAAATTCACCACCACCCCCTGTCTCATTTTGGGTCTCCGGTGGTGATGAATTGTAGGCGCCAAGCCGATGGAACCGACCCACATCCAGGCGGGGAGAAAGGGATAGAAAGAGGGGATCAGGGACAATCGCAGCCGCTGCGTTAAAAAAAAAAAAAAAGAGAGGCCGTGGCACTATCTAAACAGTGTTGCACGACGAGCTGCGGTGCATTGTATCAGTGCATACATGGAAATTGGCCTTTCTGCCATGTGAAAACTACCATTGTCTGCGTAGGACAGAGAATGGGGGGCCTCTCGGGGCGGAGGTCGCCCACATGCAAATGATGCGATGGCCAACCTGCAGGCTTAACCAACGTTTTCTTTTTTTTCCCCGGTGGGGGTGGGCTCCCCTGGACACTGTCCCTACCTGCCTGCAGCCTGAGCATCTCACCATGTTCATGTGGTCATCTAAACAGGCTGGTTGTTGACATGTTTACACTCCATTACTCTGCGGGGAGCTCGGTTCTTGGCATGTAAGCAAGATGCCTCCATTAAAACGGTAATCCCCGGGAGATCACGTGTCTACATCAGATAATATAGAATTGCATGAGGTACAAGTACATTAAGAGTTGATATTTATATCTAATATATATTACTATTATATATTCTTTATCATCACTAACTTATTTATTAATGTTTAATTGATTTATATTTATTTCTACCTGCTAACCCAGATATTTATACTTCTTTATTGATCCTATTAGTCATTTATTGTGTTTTATTGAGTATTACAATTGTTATTTTTTTAATCTATTCATACATTAATATATTAGTTATAGATATATCACTTATATTATATTATATTAATACATCACTTGTTTAATTATTTGCCCACTTTTTCTCTTCCTCTATCATCATCATTTCTTTTTTAAATTAGTTTTTAAATGACTTTTAACTATACTTGTCCATCAGCTGGGGGCATGGTGCTGGAGTGATGGGGGTGGGTGGTTGGTGTCTGTTCTGGGGTATGCTGAATTTAAATCTGTACACTATTGTTGTTTCTAATATGTAAAATTCAATTAAACACACTGTTAAAAACAAATAACTTGGGTTAAAATGAGGGTTTACTAATGTGAAACATCACAGTTTGTTTCTATTATTTTAAGAAAAATACAAAACGATTTAGACATTTATGGTTCTTAGAATTATTGACACCGTGAACAACTGTATTTAAATCCTCAATATGTTAAGACTATTCTAATAGGCTACCATTAATAATCTGTAGTGTTTTTTAAAACATGTTTTATTATAAACACAGGACTCTCTAACTAAGTTCTGTGATGTACAAAACTAGTGTTATGCACAAGGATGAACAAATATTTCCATTATCAAACATTCAGTTAATTATTTGATCCACAAAACGTCAGAAAATATCAAAACATTCCCCAAAGCCAGGGATGATGTTTTAAATGTTTTTACCAGCGCTTCCAAACCTAATCTTTATATTTATCATCATAAAAGACAAAGAAACCCAGAAAAGAATCAAAGTGGAGTTGTAATTTTTGCTAATAAAATGACAAACGATTGATGGATCACCCAAAAAGTTACAGATAATGTCTCTTTAGATAATTGATGAATCAACACATGTATAATATCATTATTGTTAAGTGGGATTTATGTTAAAGTCAGGCGCTTTCCTACAGAAGAAGCATGTGTTAAGTCAGTTTGTAACCTTTTGACCTCTCCTTGAATTAATAGCACACTCTGTCGGCCTGTGTTACTCCACAGAGAGGATGAGCTACATGTCAGTGTCTGAACAGAGGAAACCCTGGTTAGAGCCGGGCCATATGGAGAAAATCATACACACCAAACACCTCAATATCTATATTGTAGGGTTGACTATCGGGGCTGACACAAAACATTAACACAGTGAGCTTTTTGACAAATAATCATCAATAACGTGGCTATAATAGAGGGTATGACTAAGTGAGTAAAGGCAAATAATACAGTTTGTAGAAGAGTCTGGTAAGTCTGGTGTGGATGACGTCACTTTACTGTAATGCAGTTGGTAAAATGAGGAAAAAACAATGTTTATGCCACATTACGACTTCCAGATATACAGTATAGAGTTAAGATCCCGTTGATATATGGCCCAGGCCCAACCCTAAGTGAACCCCATCTCATTTTTATTATTTAATAATTAAAATGCATTGATGATGGTAGATGACAACAACCAGAGAACTACCCGCGTACCCTGTTAATGGTCTCTCCGTTCCTTGTTGCATTTCCCACAGTCTCCAGAGGGTCATGAGGGCAAAGAGGCCTCCAAAGTCACAAAGCAAGAGGTAAACGCTCCGGGTGTGTTTGTGTGCTTTGTGTGGGCGTGTTGGCGTGCTGTGTTTTATTGTGCTAAGAGAGTGCGCGTGAGTGAGACAATAGACACATGACAGGTTAATGATTAGGATATTTTTAGCAGTCGCCAAGCACTCAAGATGAGCCCGCAAAGGTACAACTGATATCTGTCTCTCTCTCTCTCTCTCTCTCTGTCACTGTCTCTCTCTCACTGATCATCCCTTGCTCCTGTAGCCCCCCAGAAGGTCAGAGAGATTGTCATCGGTAAGTTCCGCTCTCACCTCCCTGTCTTCACCTCTCTCGCTGTCCCTCTCCTTCTTCTCCCTGCCTCCCCCTCATCCCGTGTCAGGTTTTCTGGGATAGTGTCATTTTTTACCAAGGCTCAGAGTAAAGTCCTCACCCACTTCATGGATTTTAATCCAGGCAATTTACAAATGCCATAAACACACTCCCTGGGGATGATGTCCGTCTTCGTATGCATGTCTTTTTTCTGTTGTCTTTGTCCGTCCTCAGTCTGGTCTGTGTCAACGCCTTGTTGATGCGTAGGGCTGCATGATTGAAATGAGTGTAGACAATTGTAATATTAGTAACAATAAAGCACCTTCTTCTTAATTAGACCCCCTACTGAAGTTGACTCAACAGTAACCAAATCTATTCATGGGAACTTTTCAGTTTGCATTCAAATTGTTCCCCAAACCCTAGTAAAAGACATTATTATTTAGTAACCATACTAACTTTATCTAGTAAATGAATCATTAATCAATCATTTTATGGGATCTAGCAGCTCTGCCATACAGGCCGTCTGTATTTATATGTTGTACTTTGCATGTTGAACCCGTATCGAGTCTTTGCATGTGTTTGTATATTTGCATGTGCACTTTAAATGTATAGTTTGACATTTGCGGAAATATACTTGCTATCCAGTTAGCAGTCAATTAGCTTAGCTGAGCACAAAGACTGGAAGAACCAACCAACTAGTCTGGCCCGAGCGACAACCTCCTGGGCTGAAAGATGAAGCTAACACCAATGTGCCAAAAACTGCAGTTCCTTGAATGGCCACTTGAGACTGGCTCCTAAAGTGAGTCTGTTCCCAACATGTTAAAATGGCAAACATTGCAACAGAAAGCCTGCAAATGTTCTTATTTGTCCAGGTCATAGATACCCCCAAAGAAAGTCAAAAGCAACTGGACTTGGTTATTTGTCTAGGAAGATGTTTCTTCTCTCATCCAAGAGGCTTCATCAGTTCATTTAAGCATCTGACCAGGCTGGGACTGGACCAGGACCAGGACCAGGACCAGGACCAGGCTGTGACTGGACCAGAAATAAACATGTTCACAGCCTGGATCAAAAAAACAGTTTTGGTCTCTAAAGCTAACTGTACAGAGAGTGAGTTTTATATAACTCAGCTGTTTCAATTCTATTAAGGCTTAAAGTTATGCATAATTGAGGGCTTCACTGCTTTAAGTGATAGTTAGCTAGCATAGACTACAGGCTATGTTCGGCCCTCCTCGTCTCCACCAATGCTCCACCTCTTTTTGGATTAGCCATGAGTGAAGCCTGCCCGATGGCGACTGCTGCATCCACCCACATGGAGCTTGACGGCAGCTCTTCAGAAACCTATGGGTGATGTCCATATTTTGTTCAGTCTATGGGGAATATGCTCATTACCCAGCTAGCAACCAGTTAGCTTAGCTTAGCATAAAGACGGGAAACGGGGAGGACAGCTAGGTCCGTGTCTGCCCAAAGGTAAAAACTACCCGCACCTCTAAAGCTCTCAAATTTAGACATATTTTTTAATCCGTGCAAAAACCAAAGTGTAAAAAAACTACAAATCTCTTGTTTTACTGGAAACTCACTGTGCTAGCTGTTTCACCCCGTATCCAATTTTTATGCTAAGCTAAGCTACCCATCTTTTGGCTGTAGCTTCATGTTCAACATACAGACACAAGAGTGGTTAGAAGAAGGAAGAGTGTATTTCCCCAAATGTCAAACCACGCCTTTAAGCTTTTGGTGTGACTATGTAAACATGCTAGCTGTAAATGTTTTCACGTTTCCTGATCTGAAAGTTCCTTGTCTTTGAACGCCTTTAGCGCTCAGCTTATTTATTTAAAATGTGAATTTTTTGGCAGTAAACTCTCACTGCTTTGTGGTTTATAAGTGACTATTTGGACTGCGTGACAAAAAGCACAGTCTGTAGTATGGTTGGCGATTTCCTATGTAGGTAATTGGAGGCTAAATGTCAAGCCCCACTTCCCCCAGCCTAAGAAGAAAGTATGTCTTTCATTGATCGTCCCGTGCAGAGTGTCAGTGATCTCTAAATAACAAAACTGAGATATTCTGAGGATCACATGATTTCACTTTGTCACAGCAGTGTTACTGTAGTCCGTGGCTTCAGGGTAATGTGGTCCACGCTCAGCGGCCAGGAAAGGCTCTGCAGCAAACCCTCTCACACTGAGTGGCCAGAATTTGAACTCCTATCTCATGTAGTCATTGGACAGTTGAGGTCAGATCCCTTTGAAGAAGCATATATTTAAAACTACTCAGCACATGAATGTTGTCAGATCCTATTGCTTAGGTAATATGGTACAAGTACTTCATCATTATTAATATCTACAATGGAAGCCAACCCGTCAGTTGAAATGCATTTTCTAAGCAGCTCTCGTGGCTGACAGGGTTTTAAACAGTACACTAATGGCTCTGAGTGTAGAGGAGGGACTAAAGTCAAGCTTCATAATAATAATAATATGGATAATAGATGGATAGTATTTTTCCAAAAACGATGCACTGTGTTGGTCAGTCCTGAGTGACTTCTTCTTAATTAGCAGAAACCTGCTCCACCCAAGCCTGAGGCCAAGCCCAAGAAGGCCATCGTCAAGGTAAAGTACACGCACGCACACACACACACACACACATACACACACACACACACACACACACACACACACATACACAGACTGTGCCTACAATGATTTTATTTATATCCCCATAAATTTACAACAGTGTGAAGCCCTTGGTTGCCCCTAACGACTAGTTTATGTGGGTGACCAAGGCCACTGGTTGTGGAAAACAACACACACACACACACACACACACACACACACACACACACACACACACACACACACACACACACACAGAGCTCCTCACACAGAGCTCCTCACATGCAAACATACTTTGCAGCTACATCTCCAGTATCCAGGACTCATTAATTCACCTCCTAAAAACATCCATGAATGTATGGGTATTAAAGTATTGGTAAAATATTATAATAAGTGTTAGAGACAGAAAACACAAAAAGAGACACAGTCCAAAGAAAGCAGAAATCAAGCGAAGGAAACTCAAATGAGAAAAGCAAAAGCTACATAACCAGGTCAATTCAAAAACAGATATATCAATGAAACTTCCACATCTTCTAGTACACAAATGCCCTTTTTTCCAATACTTGCACGGGCATTTGGGACAGACAGCCTGAAGTCCTGAGAACACAAAGAGTGTTGTCCCGCACTTTTCTGTGTGTTAAGGACACATAGGTAGTATGGGAGCAGACCAAGACTAGTTGGTTATTTCTGTTGAAACACATTATGATTTATCGCTTTGAGAGAAGTTTGATTATGTGTCCTATCACATATTTTTCATGCAGTTTTCTCATTTCTCCCACGCAGAAGGTGGCAGACGATAAAGGGGCGAAGGCAAAGAAAGGCGGCGCTAAGGGTAAGAAGGATGATGGCCCCGCCCAGAATGGAGAGACCAAGACCAATGAGGTACGAGGAGGGAAAATCTGAGGGGGAAAAAAACATGTTGATGATTGAAGAAACCTCTCAGTCAGAAATAGACAAGAAAATAACAATCTTTATTCCCTTATTCTGTCAATTTGTGTTTAAATATGAACACACACACACACTTACCTCACCTATATTCCCCCATTGCATAACCACACCTTTTCTTATAACTAATACACATCTTATCCACACACACGCCACACACACACACACACACACACACACACACACACAGATCTACGTGTCCCGTCCTTCTGTCAGTGTGTCCTCCATCAGAAGCACGGCTCCCTCCTTGATGTCAGTGAGAGGGCAGAGTGTGACAGTCAGAGTTAAGGGTATGGCCGAGTGTTTCTAACCCGTCTTTGGCGTGCCTGTTTGGACACTGACTTCAGAAATTGAATGTTAATCGGGCAAACATTTACCCAGTGTGCTTTGGAGTGCCGTGGCGTGTTCGAGTGAGAGAATGCGAAGCAGAGAGGAGGCGCGGATGTGTGGCACTTTTTGTCGCTGTGTGCAGTGCAGTGGGCCGTGGTCAGCTTTTTACACATGAGCAGGAGGGTTTGCTGCTCACACAGCTGTGATGTGAAGGTTATTGGCTCACTTTTGTTCATAGACAGCTGTCTCCACTAGCAGGTCAGGCAGAGGAGATAGAGAGGAGAGGATTCCTGAAAATAATACTAGAGGAGATATGGTTTAAGTGAGCAATTTAGTTAAACACATCTTCTCTATGGAAGCACAATACTAGCACATAAGCCAAGCATGTGAATGCAAAGAAGCAAAGAAGCATTTACTGATAATTATCCGAGCTAGCAACCAACCAATCATCAAATTATGTTGAGTAGTAACAATTTACCCTTCGCAGCTTGTGGTAGCTTGGGTTTTATTTGCTGATGTTGCGGATATCCATAAAACGACATCCTAATACAATGAATTAAATCTTGTTTGTGCTCAGAGCATTACAAAAAACACCATTTAATTAAAAAAAATGAATTTAGAAACCAGGTTCCTGTTGCGACTGACAAATACAGAGATCTCACTGTGACTTCTTGAGCTTCTTTCTATCGGAGAATTAATCCCAACGACTGTTGACACATTTTTTTCAATGTGCAGAGTTGTAAATCTTAAGGACTCAGCACATAAAACCGAAACTATCTACCCCATCAAGCAGTAGGCGAACCACAGCCCGTGCTCTAGATTTGAAGGGGTTACGTAATCCTGATAACGCAATAAAGCTGCTTCTTGGAACAAATCCCAGGTTTTCAAGTAGAATAACAGTGCTGCTGTTACGTAAAGATTACATTTGAACCCAAACTCTTCTCTGAGTTAGTAAGAAAACAGGCCAGTGCAATGTATGAATCATACCTAAAGAAATAAACAAACATGATTTGCTTTCTTTTAGACAGTTAGAAGAGAAGATAAATACCACTGTTATGGCTCTAAGTACTCTAGGCTACAAATGAAGCTAGAGCCAGGAGATGGTTAGCTTAGCATAAACTGGACACGGGGGAAACAGCTAGCCTTAAACATGGCTCTGTCTTACGTCTTTGTTCGTATAAAAACAAAGCAGACTTTTTTATTAGTGAGCTTTAGAGGTGCTGGTAGGTGGATATTGTTTTAACTTTTGAAACAGAGACAGGTTCGCTGTTGCAACCTGTTTCCACTCTTTATGCTAATCTATGCAATCTACCTCCTGGCTCCAGCTTCACATGAGCGTGGTGCCAAGCAAAGGTTGTCGGTTGCCCCTTGAGGCTAGTTCTCGGCCTGCATCGGACCCTACTTGTAGCAATAGCCTTATGATGGTTAACACATGCATCGTTGTGTGACTCTTTACCTTTTGTCCATCCAGGTAACTGAAGCAGCGGAGGAGGCGACTGAGGAGAAGGCGTAAGGAGACTCAGGCGCGTCCACCGACTCGTCCCCTCTGACTCCATGGCAGCAAAGCATCTTTTTTTACTGACAATTTTTGTACCATGCTGAATTTTTTTTAGACTTGTGATAGTAGCGACGGATAACCAGCAGCCCCATCCCATGTGTTCCCCGTATGCACACTCCTCTCAGCTCCCCTACCTAGAGTATGATTTCGCCCGATTCTCCTCCCTCATCCGTTCTGTATCACTACACGCCTCCCAGAAACAGAAAGACGGAATGAAGTGTTTGGCTGCGGTCGAATAGTCTTTTTATGCTTAGGAAGATTCCTAACTGAAATGACCTGGAAGTATCTAAGTGGAGACCATGATGCGAGCTGGTCGAGTTCTCTAAATGCTGAGGAAAGGTGCTTTAATGTTTCCCTTTTGTCTCCTTTAGCATAGCATATGTGCCTACCCAATCTGTTCTACGCACGTGGGTAGATGGTTGAGGTTAGGCATTGACCCCGAATGGTTAGCATGAGGATAGCCCATTGGTCAGGGGATAGGTTTAAAATGGATTTGGTTTCTGGTATGGATCAGCTGAAAGGGTACACTGGATCATCCTTTACGAAAGGTTAGGGTCGGTCGTTCACGAACACGACAAGGGACACAGATCATTATGTAAGTTATAGCCTGGATGAAACAACGTGGTAACAACAGGGTATCTAAGATGCGTTTTTAGTAGTCGATCTTCGGCACTTTGTAGTTTCACCATGGAAGACCCGCGTCAACAACACCTGCTGTCACATAATCATGTAGCCTAGCGAGTCAGGTTCTCTTAGCACCGCAGTTGTCTTTTCCGTACTCCTTATGAGTTCAAAACATCTTCCCTTGACCTTGTGACGTTTTTCACGAAGGTCAATAAGAGGAAAAGACATAGGGCATATTGTTTTGACTATTTGACTGCAGCCTTTTTGTCTGACAGCTGCAGATGTTCTTCATCTTGCCTGAAGGGGGCCGTTAACTCGACTGTTATGATCTCTAAACCAGCTCCGCCAATAGTTGTAGTCTCTACGAAGGATCGCTATGATTACTGGCGCTCTAACTACGTCCCCCCTCGATGGTTAAGTTGAGGACTTGTGGATGCGTATCAGCAGTTTGGATGCAGAAGCTGGAAACCAGGTGGATAGTCAGCATGGAGAACATCTGCAGCTTTTTAAAGGACCTTAGTTTTTAGATTCACCATCACTGTGTTTCAAATAGCTCCTTTTGTATGTGTGAGTGAATGTGTTTGTGGGTCTCTGTGTTTGACTCTGTTTTGCCCCTTTTCTTTTTTTTTTCCAACCCCTCCTGAGCGCCTTGTCCTGCAGCAGAGTGACATAGCAATAATGAGTGGTGCTTCTGTTCTAGACGGCTCTATTGGCTTTGGACCCTCTGGGCTTCTCTTGAGTTTCATCCTGTTGGGAGAATATTTTGAAATAAAAGAAAAAGTTGATGTCACATGGCCTTTTTCTTTGTGTGTTTTTCTGTCTCTTCTCTTATTGATGTATAAAACTACTGTTTTTATAGTTTCTCTAGTCGGACAGCAATGCCATCTTAGCTGTAGTGTACCGTAAATGTCTTCCTTCACCTATGTTGGGTTTGGTATTTTGGAAAACTCAGTTAATCTGTGTTTCGCTCTATGAGACACCATGAGCATAAGTGCACATGCTCTGCTTGGGTTCGAGAGCTCCTTTCCACTCCGTTCATGTTTAGAATGAGTGCTGTGTTTCTGTGCATATCTTTGTGTGTGTGTGTGTGTGTGTGTGTGTGTGTGAGGGGTCACCAGGGGCACGTGGCTGAGTTAAATACAACTGCTGTGTCAGGAAGTGAAAGGTCAGCAATTGCCAGTGTGGTGGGACCAACGAAACCGCACAGTCTCTTCATTTTGGGACAAACTGTCACTCACACTCATTGACCAATGATGTGCGCCTTTATTTGAACATGCGGAGGTGTGGCGCGATGATGTCTGGATACCACAGACACTGGAGAGGCCCATTAAAAAAAAATCAGGAGCAACAGTCAACAATATGAAGCATCTTTTAAAAGAATTGAACAGCAGTGGGACTGTGTGCATCGCAAAAGCGCTGATTTTATCTGAATATACCTTTGACGGATTTGTTTCTTCTCCACTATATGATGTGACCTTTTAACCCAAACCACTTAATCCAGAGTGAAGCTGATGATTCAATCTCCGCAGCCATGCTCTGTAGACCTCAGCAGCTACGAGAACACGTTGACAGTGATGTATGATAAATGTTTACACCACAGAAATATCCATCATGGTAGAGCTACAACGGCAGCATAGGAAAATGGTTCAAAGAGGCTTGACAAACCTCTTACACTGCGAAAAAGCACATCTATCTATGATATCTGTACAAATATCTAGCTCCTGTGTATGACGGTATAACAAGACGTAGTAAAGGTTGTGGATTTATTTTCAATTCGATTTTATTTACAGTGCCAAATCATAACAAAAGCTAGCTCAGGACGCTTTACAGAGTAGGTATAGACCACACTTTATGACTTATTTATGATTTACATAGACCCAACAATTCCCCCCTTAGAGTAGAGATAATAAAGCTCACCTAGTTTCAAATAACAAAAAAAAATATTGTTTTTGTAGAACCACTGTATCCATAAACAAATACATTGACTAAGGTGTTACTGATCCCATTTCCCTCATTGCTCTGAACCTTTGACTCCTCTGTGGCCCTGTACAGAGGTGTGTGCTGCAGAGTGAGGTTGCCTCCTTGTGGCCACGCCGGCCAGCACAACAACAACAACAACAACAACACTAGAGGGGTCAGGATGACAAGTGACATGGAAGTGACTGACAGACCTAGAGATCCAAACCTGACCTTTCTGTGTGAAGAACAGATTGCAGGAGGGTCTAATCAAGTGGTCTCAAGAGACCACTGTAGGCTGGTTGACACATAGGAGGTGGCACTGACTGTAACGGCTGCAGGGTCGCTGTACGTGCAGTTTCACTTTCACTCTGAATAAGCTGCAGAGGAGAGGATGCAAGGAAACAAAAGTCATCAAGCATTCCTTTATTATTACCAGGCCTGGATCACCGTTCTTCAGAGTGCTTGTCAGTCACTGTACCTTAGATTACACTCTTTTCAGATCCATGGGAGTAAAGTGACAAAATGAGTGAATGTTAATACATTTGACACAGCTGACCTAACTCTATCAGTGCAGGGTCAACACACACGTGGATGCAGGAGGAGCAGAACATGCCGATTGCTTTGTTGTGGAGTAGAGAATAAGTTATAACCTCATATGACCCAATAATCTCCGAACCCCCAACTGCTCAGGGCGCCGGTCCACTGGCAGCCCCCTCGCTCTGACATCTCTCCTTAATTGCATGTATATAGGTCCTGTCTGTGCATGTGTGTGTATTTCGGGCCTGTGTGTGTGTAACATGATTACTAATAGAGTGAATTAATAAAGTAAGGGATTAATAAAGTAATTCTTCTTCTTCTTCTTAATCTGTCAGAACACTTTTGACACCAAACTAAAAAAGCCACTGGATGCTCACATTACCTGCCTAAATGATCTGTGTTATCTGTGGTTCCCTAAATAAATTCATAAGTGCTGAGTGAAGCATACAACACATTTACATTCAATGACACGTCACTATAAGAGGTTGAAGATGTGATGAGATGAGATCACTGAACATCACTGGTGTCCTTTACAAAACAAAAACCAGTTCAGGCAAGGTATGGGACAGTACGTCTGTGTGTCCGTATTTCATAAGAAATACAGGAAAGAAAACTACATTCATATATATTTTTATAATTTAATGTCAGTATTTAATAGAGAATTAGTCAAGTTTTTATAGCATAAGCATCTCCCCAGCCACAAACGTGTCAGTTCCCAGGGAACTAAGTGAGACAAGCTCTACATTTACATTTCTATACCAGTGTTTATGACTTATTCTTTAAATAATATGCATAATATAGCTAGGAATAATTCATTCTTTAGCTAGATTACACCATGAGCGCCTGCACACGTGCACAGGATTTACCCTGAGGTGAAAAGAAAATAGAGAAATACAAATCAGTGTTTTTTAAATACACTCTTCAGGTGTGTTTATCTCGTATTTTGTGGTTTCCCTGGATTTATGTAACAAATGCCAACATCGGCCTCATTCAGGAAGTGGTTGGTTTTGCAATGAATACAGTAGCATCAGGGACATTTCCACATAAAGATAAAACTGTACTGATATTTGTAATTTGAGGTAATTAATTACTCTGCTTATGCTTTCATTGGTGTCTTACTTCAAATCAAACAGAGCAAACAGTTCGTAAGGTCACTAAGAGACCAGAGCGTGTGTTATGTTGGGCAGCTGCACACATGCACAGGATTTACCCTGAGGTGAAAAGAAAATAGAGAGATACAAATCTGTGTTTTTAAAATACACTCTTCAGGTGTGTTTATATCGTATTTTGTGGTTTCCCTGGATTTATGTAACAAATGCCAACATCGGCCTTACTCAGGAAGTGGTTTGTTTTGCAATTAATACAGTAGCATCATGGTCCTTTCAACAAAATGAAGAAAACTGTCCTAATATTTGTAATTAATTAGTCTGCTTATGCTTTCATTGACGTCTTACCCTATATCAAAACAGAGCAAACAGTTCATAAGGTCACTAAGAGACCAGGAGCGTGTGTTTTGTTGGGCAGCTGCTGCAAAACACATGCAGGGAATATTTACTAAAGATATTAAATGCACCCTTTACACAAATAACAGCATCTTATTTAATTATAGGAAATAAAACCTTAGTGTTCCCTATTTTTTCAGAACTTTCTAGTGAACCACAGAGGAAGTGTGCTGTGTGAGCTGCTTCCTTGATCACTTCCTTTGATGATCTATGTTGCAGAAATGTCTCATTGGCGTTAAATTCCTCTAACTCACGAGGTATCCTTCATTAAGCTGCATTCCCCTTCTTCTGCAACCCTTCCCCCATTTTACTGCTCTGCCACTATTTGGAAGAGAAATGGACGACTTCCCCACACAACAGCTCCGGGAGAGAGTGGGTGTGTTGGCTTTACCTCTTGTTACACGTTAACGACGGCGTATTAACAACGAGGGACACACGGCACGGACACGGCCGGGCTGTGTTATTTCATGAAACCCCAGCTGCAACGCTCAGCTCGGCTGCAAATCCCCCCTCAAACACGGTGGCCATCTTCTACATCCGCAGCTAAAAATGCAGGAAAATAGACCAGCAATTGCGTTGTATTCATCCGCAACAGGCTTTTTAAACTATGCTTATGTATGCTTGGAATTATTAAAACTTGATAAATGCGATTTAACTTGAGAAATAGCAGCCATTCTGCAGCAGCAGTGTGTCCTCTCCTCTACAGAGGGCTGCCATTTCTACCTCCCCTTCACGGTGAAACACACGCACCACGCGTATTCTTCCGCAGAGGGCTTGCGCTTTTTTTTTCTATTGAGGGGGGGAGGGGGATTTAAACAAACGTGCCTCCACAGGTGACAACCCGCCGCTAAAAATCACCCCGAGGGGCAGTGAGCTCGGGGGTGAGACAGCGGTTGCTTCATTTGTCGGGGAAGACGGCGTTTTAGGGGGTAAACCGCGCACCGCGCACTAGTCGTCGCTTCGCGGAGGGATACTCGACGCAGCCGGGACTCCGTGCGCGCGGAGCTGAATGGAGGCAGCCTCTTCCTGGTGGATAAACAGTGACAGCTACAGGGCAGCCACCTAGACCCACCACACAGGCTGTGGCGCTGCCCTGGCAAACAACACCAAAATGGCTTCAGACAGTACACACATCGCGCAGTTGACTTCTGGTGAGTAAAAGGAGCTCGGAGAGTGTGTCATGGTTGTTTTAATACCCCCCCAGTTTCCTCGGTGCCCTCTTCTAACGCAGCTCCCGTCCTCTTCTCCCCCTCCGACCATACCAGAACTGTACTTCCTAATAGCCCGATTTCTAGAAGCTGGACCGTGTCAAAAAGCAGCCGAGGTTGGTGTTTTCGCGTTTTAGGATCATTTATAACACGCAGGAAATTGTCACGGGGTGTAATTGTGTATTTTGATCCTATTTTCAGACCCTGATAAGGGAGGTGGAGGAGAAGGAGGTAAGCAGTCAGCACCACGAGAGGGATGCTTCTCTGTGCACTGTACTTTGTGATGTTGCCCATACTCTGATTTATCATTTACTGTTTTAAAACATTGCTGGATTTATGTTTGAACTGGAGGATCACAGTGCACACTGTCTTTCTACCCCAGCTGCTACCCATACGGCTGGACTGGACAGGGCAGGAGCACCCCGGGACGTACGAAAATTTGGTAAGGGAGCTCTATAAGTGAGGAAAAAGTTTTTAGAGAGCAAAATAAAAATTGAATTTCCCGCAATTTTTAAATCAGGTGGTGAAGGGAAAAAAAAACTGTAAAGGACTTTGCAGGGCGAGCTGGCTGCAAGTTTTGGGGAGGGGGCCGGTCCCGGGGCACCGAGATGGGGTCGGGTCCCAGCCTCCTGTGCACCGTGGTGTGCGAGTTGGGTGCCATGCATGTGCAAAAGGTCGCAATAGTTGTTGGGGAAATGTGTGTGAAATGTTGATACGTCATGAGTGTTGTGGTGTAGGAGCGCCAGGATCCGGAGGAGGGACTCCCTGCGCCACTAAACCAGAGAGAGATGGAGGCGCTCTTGTCCTGCAAGAAGCATAATTCGTGTGCACGGGGTTGAAAACACACAGGGGGGCAAGAGTTAGAGAACAGGAGGTGGGTTTTTTTTTTTTCTTGGAGGAGAATATAAACAGTATATTCAGTAAAGCTGGAGTTGCGGCGCCCGTTTGAGCGCACGGCAGCCGCTCGGGTGCCGTGGAGTCATTTTCGAGGGCAGCTTTTTTTGGGGGGGTGGGATCGAGGTGAGAGCTCGGATGGAAGAGAATGTGTCCGTGTGAAGATGCGAGGTAACGTTGGGCTGATCTCTTCTAATGGCTGCGTTAATTGACGCGCTAATTGTCATGTAAACAAACGGGGCTCGCCTTAAAGCGCCGTTTACGCATGGGGGCGTGGAGAGAATTAATCACCTCTCACACGTTTGTTTCTGTGCCGCTCTGATCAAAGTGCCCCCTTTTTATTAGTGCCTTTTTATCTGATTGGAGTTTTATTTGAACACTGATATAAAAATAATAATCTAATTAATTTTTTTCTGTTGTTTTTTGTGCAAATACCTGCGTTTTGTAGCGCGCCCTTTTCATTTGCGCACACGCGGACAGACGCACATCCGAGACGGTTAAGTGTCGATTCCCCGGGACGCACGTTTGTACCTTAAAGACATTATTGACAGTGTCTTTCTTCCTGTCTGTGTGTGTTTTTCTCTCTCTCTTCCTGCTTGGCTCATTCGGCTCCCCGTGCCTCCTCCTCCTCCTCCCGTTCCCCGCCGATCAGCCTGCCTCCTGTTTATTGTGCATTATTTCCTCTATTAATTTTTTCTTCTTCTTCTTTTTTTACTGCGGATGGTTTTTAATTATGAGACCGAATAGAAATAGAGCTTTTAGAGGCAGGGGCGCGGGATCACGGAGGGGGTGGATGTGTTCTCCAGCGGTTGTAG